>NC_064615.1:965670081-965973111 GCF_023898315.1 Schistocerca nitens
ACCAAATTTCAGGCATTGCTGTCACCACGGACAACACAGTGGCCGACGGCCTTCACTTAAAGACCGAGAGCAGCGGCATTTGCATAAAGTTAACAGTGCTAAAAGACAAACAACACTTGGAGACCATCTGCAGCCATTCTTGGACTTCATGTTCCCAGACAATGATGGGATTTTTATGTATGGCAACGCGCCATGTCACCTGGTCGCAATGGTTCGCGGTTGGTTTGAAGAACATTCTGGACAATTCAAGCGAATGATTTGCTTACCTAGATCGCCCGAAATGAGTCTACTCGAACATTTACGGGACATTATAGAGCGCGCAGTTTGCGCACAAAATTGTGCACCGACAACATATTCGCAACTATATAAGGATATAGAGGCAGCATGCCTCAGTATTTCTGCAGGGTACTTCTAACGACTTGTTGAGTCCATGCCACGTCGAGCTGCTGCGCTATCCCGGGGAAAACGAGATCTGGCACGATATTAGGAGGTATCCCATGACTTTAGATACCTCGGCGTAAATGATCTGGCGGTCAGTGTAAGCAGCATTCTGCAGCTGTTTTCTGATGATGCTGTGGTGTATGGGGAGGTGTGTACTATAACGCCCCAGGGGAGGCTGTGGGCCAGTGATGCAGAAGATGACAGACCCCAGGAGGCTCCAGAGAAAGTCAGTTACAAATTTAAAAAGTTCCCTATTGAAACACGTGGTCTGCGTAGTACACCGGATCAGTCGCCGGCGGGCCTTTGAATTCTTCTGGGCTGGCTGCTTGCACGCCCTGCCATGCTGGCGCGGAGTATCCATGGTACACCGCCGGCCTCGTTACGTAAGCCCACAGTGAGGCTACCTTTTCAGTGGCGTGTGTATATTCGACAATGGCGTTTCTGCTGCGGATCCGCACGGCACCAGGCTGTGTCACATGGGGGATGCCCACCACAACGAGGTACCCGTCCTGTGATGGTGATACACAGATGGTGTGTAGGAGAGTTACCCGCTGCTCCTTGGGCAGCATCATTCTGAAGTAAACATGGAATAGCCAGCTGTGCCGTGACACAAAGTCCGGGAGGGATTTGGACATAAAGCTGTTGCCCTACTGTGTCCTCTAACTGGTGACCTCTGCTGACAGTTCCATGTGGCGACCTCGTCTGGCACAGTTCTTTTGGCCTGGTAGAGCTGCAAGACTGAGAATAATTTCGTTACAAAATATCCACTACTTACAATCAGCAAGCCAGCCCGGCTAGCTGTGCGGTCTAACGCACTGCTTTCTGGGCCGGAAGGTGCGCCGGTCCCCGGCACGAATCCTCCCGTCAGATTAGTGTCGAGCTGCGGGGTGCCGGCCAGTCTGTGGATGGTTCTTAAGGCGGCGTTCCATCTGCCTTGGCGAATGCGGGCTGGTTCTCCTTATTCCGCCTCAGTTACGCTATGTCGGCGATCGCTGCGCAAACACTTTCTCCACGTATGCGTACACCATAATTACTCTACCACGCAAACATTGGAGATACACTCTTCTGCTGTGAGACTTCCTGGTGGGTTCCACTGGGGCCGAACCGCACAATAGCCCTGGGTTTGGCGTGGGGCGGCGGTGGGGTGACGGGACTGCTGTAGTCTTTTGTGGGATTGTCTACCACTGCGGGCTACGGCGGGGACAAGGCCTCTCCGTCGTTTCTAGGTCCCCAGGTCAATACAGCACAATACAATACAATATTCTCAACAATGACCCGCTAGCTGTGCATATGCGCCACTACCTGAAACACCACTGCCACTGTCAGTGTGGTTGCGAGCTGCCGGGGTGGAGAAGAGTTTATACCTCTTTAATTCAGACGAATTTTCCATGAGAACGAGACACGCACTCGACCCCCTCCTTATCTACCAGCTAATTAATTATGAGCACAATGGTAACGGAAGCAAATGATGGTGAACCCTGTTAGTTGTAAAATAAGGAGTGCACACTCACAATAATTTAAAAAAAATTGTAATTTACTAAAAAAAAAGAACGTCTTCATAAGAAACAACAGGAAATGGGATTCTGCCTGTATCTACGAAATGATATGCGGATTAAATATTACGATGAGATTTATTATACATCAGGACATAAATACACGTGACTGTCGACGCACACAGTAAGTTAAAGGATAGGGTATACTGAAATATTATGAGAATAAGATTTGGCTCGAGAACAAGTGGCTCCTACTCTCTGTGATGCAATAGATTGACGATAATGACTGTAGGTCCTAATGAATCAAATATTAATCTCCCGACTATATAGCAGTATCGCAATTAATAGTGAGAGCTCAAATGGGATCAGATGGAGAAACAAGCAAAGCGAGCGCGCATGCTGCTGAGCGATTCAGTATAAAATTGATAAGGTCCTACAATGCCGGAGCCGCAAAATACTGCACCAGTACTGAAATCTGGAGCACGTCGTCGGTAGGCAGCGTCCTGATGATGTGGGCGCCGACTTCTGCCGTGCAGCAACTCTGTGTCCAAACCTGGCCGCGAAGGCTGTCCGAGAATTCTAAGTTCTTCCGAAAACGAGCGACCAAGTCGCAAGACCGTCTGACTCCGAGGAAGATCAGATCCCGAATTCCCCTCCGTGATGCGATGCAAGCAGCGAAGCAAGCATTGCTCAACTCCCTACTCTCCTCGAAAACTGCGAATCAGCATTCAGTTCTGATCCCAAAATTTCCCCACACTGTCTCAGAACATCATTCGTGCCAATAGCGACCGTTCCCTCCAATTTTGAGCAGGGCTTTATGACGTCAACTAGCCTCAGTTTAAGTTGACCAATCATGCCTCTGCTATTCAGCTGAGGGAACTGAACTTGCCGTTTGACCGGCTATCAAAACAACCTGCCTAGACCACTGGCCATCCAGTGCCAGACAGTCGTACTCAGCAGGGCACAGTCCACAAGTTTTCTCCGAATCAAGAGGACAATGCAGTAAGTCTGTGTCAGCAATTTTCGTTCTGGACGCCGGAACGGTAAACACATAAACTGCTGTGACACTCAGACGTCTCGCAGATCGTTTCGCCCTGCATACAATAGGCGAAACTCGACCGACGTCAGTCGTTCCGCCAGACGCTTAAGCCTATTGCACGACCTCCCCAACCCCCCCTCCTCCCCGAATTCAGGGAAGTGCAGCCCCCAACCGGAAACGCAGTGTGCCACGTCCTCTGATGCTCGCCTCGCACAGGCCACCCAAGGAAGTAAAACAACATGTTTAGGGATCAAGTGAAAAGTATTTTTTGAGCTCTCTGTTGTGTCTAGCTCATAAAGCATAGACACAATGAGGTAGCTAGGTGCACGCTAAACTAACGCAGACGGGCTTGAAGTTCTGGAACATGAGACTTATTAATGAATAAGAAGAAAAGTACGTAGATGTTACTTAACTTTTATTCTCTTGTTGGAATACATCTCTTGAATAGTAGTACGCTATTAGCACTGATACAAATGGCGCCTTGCTAGGTAGTAGCTAGGGACTAAGCTGAAGGCTATTCGATCTGTCTCTCGGCAAATGAGAGGAAGGCGTCGTACTTCTGGTCGCAAGCAATGTCGTCCGTACAACTGGGGCGAGGTCATGTCCGTGTCTTGTGACCTGCCATGTGGTGGCGCTAGGTTTGCGATTACACAGTGGTGACACGCGGGTCCGACATGTACTACAGGACCGCGGCCGATTTAAGTTACCACCTAGCAAGTGTGGTGTCTAGCGGTGACACCACATTCCTCCCCCGCAAATCGGCGAACGGTCGTGAGATAAGGCTTCCGCCCGCCGTGGGGAGGACCCCATGTTGACGTATGTGATGAGGTGGGGAGCCTAACAACAGGCGAGGCTGTGCCACCCGCACCCGGCCATTCGGTCCGAGGGGAGCTAGGAAACGCCTGCAAACCTAGTCCAGGGTGCACGTCAACATGAGGTGTATGCGCACGTAATGAGACAAAAGGGGCCGAAGGGTCGACCTCCATGTGGTCGGAGCACCCGACGGGCGAAGACGACATCTGGTCCGGAGCGGGAAAGAGGTCCATGGCGGAGGACGGCTGGTCACGGGAAGCGAGCGGCGGCGCGTGACCCAGGGAGGCGCGTGGCGGCTGCAGCGAAGCGTCCACTGCTGGCGGCGCCGGCGGCGGCTGCGGCGGCTGCTGCGGCGGCGGCGCGACGCCAAGAGGCAAAATGGAAGGCAGCGTCGGTAACACCTGGGGATGAGGCGAGCCAGTAGATGGGTCCCCAAGGCGCTGACCTGACGGCTCCGTCGCTGAAAGCAGACGGGGAGCGGCAGAACCCAGGCGACGACAGAGGCGCAGCTGATTGAGATGCCGACGCAGCTCACCAGAGGCCCCCAAAACCAAATACATCGCGCGGCCGAGGCAGCGAAGAATGCGCCCCGCGAGCCAACGCTGTGAACCGCGATAGTTGCGATAATAGACAACGTCGCCAGGAGCAAAAGCAGGAGTCTGCCGCTGCACAGGAACCTGATGTGGCGGATGCAGCAAAGACATCAGGGTGCGATGAGGACGACCATGGAGCAATTCAGCCGGCGAGCGACCATCGCGGGGCTGAGAGCGATACGAAGACAAAAAGAGCAACAATGCGTCCTCCCGAGAATGCGACTCTTTCAATTTCAACATCTGTGACTTGAAAGTCCGGACCAATCGTTCCGCGGCACCGTTGGACTGAGGCGAAAACGGCGCGGATGTCAGATGGTGAATACCATTGGCGTTGCAGAATGACTGAAATTCTGCGGACATGAATTGCGGGCCATTGTCGGAAACAATAGTCTGCGGAAGACCCTCAATGCAAAAGATAGCAGACAAGGCTTGGATTGTGGCAGAAGACGTCGTGGAAGACATCCCATCCTCGTCGCCAAATAATGTTGTGTCTAGCTCATAAAGCATAGACACAATGAGGTAGCTAGGTGCACGCTAAACTAACGCAGACGGGCTTGAAGTTCTGGAACATGAGACTTATTAATGAATAAGAAGAAAAGTACGTAGATGTTACTTAACTTTTATTCTTTTGTTGGAATACATCTCTTGAATAGTAGTACGCTATTAGCACTGATACAAATGGCGCCTTGCTAGGTAGTAGCTAGGGACTAAGCTGAAGGCTATTCGATCTGTCTCTCGGCAAATGAGAGGAAGGCGTCGTACTTCTGGTCGCAAGCAATGTCGTCCGTACAACTGGGGCGAGGTCATGTCCGTGTCTTGTGACCTGCCATGTGGTGGCGCTAGGTTTGCGATTACACAGTGGCGACACGCGGGTCCGACATGTACTACAGGACCGCGGCCGATTTAAGTTACCACCTAGCAAGTGTGGTGTCTAGCGGTGACACCACACTCTCAGTACAAATACTCTCACTACAATAACCTTATTCGGTCTGTTACTGCCATGCAATGACACAGAACATTAATAAAATTGATGAAAATGAGAGGAGACATGCAAAAGATGGCATGGAACCTCTCATTGTAATCTACCTTGCCCCCTGCTGCACGAATTTATGCAGTACCGCTGAGTTCGATGTTGCAACAAGGTGAGCTACCTAGCAACATTATGTCAGTCAAGCACGATATTTGGGCTCATGCTGACTGAGATTCTGTAGTAAGAATGGTGTCGCTAGAAGTACCGCGTCGACTATGATGACACTCTCCATAAGAAATACGTCAAGTAGCAAGCAAATTGATCGAAAGGCGAAGATTGTGGAGGCACGAGGCACACAAAGAGTTTAAGGCTCTTTGTTACAAAAATGCACAAGACAAAAAACAGCAACTGAAGTAACATCTGAGATATACATCTCTGCGAAGTTGCACAGTTAAAAACTGTCTGGCGTGAACCGCATGTCCCAAACATTCACCATTGAGTGGCTGTTTCAAAAAATTGATCGCACCATATAATGCTTTGAAATGATAAAATTGTTGCCGTTATCTGAAGAGTTTTAGGTCACATTGTTCCCGATCAATGGACATACTGGGGGCACTTTGCCGCACCGTGGTCTTCACCCACTTTGCTCTGCCGGGTGTGGGACTGCAGCAGTGGCGGACTAAGGGTAAGAGTGAGTGTCGGGGGCGGGGGTGGAGGGGATGGAGGGGGCAGCCCACGCTGAACCTCTTGTCCTGGAGCGCCTATTAGCTATGAGGGCCTCGAGATTTGGAGGCCCCCAGGCCCAAACAAACACAAAATACGTTCTGTAAAGAAGAGGCTGTTTTAAGGTCCCATAAGTATGAAAAATTTGTGCAAAAATAGTTCGGAAAAATTTCAGAGGATACATCAAATGGTATTCAACAGTAGTAGGAACAAGATGGGTCGATTCTGCGTTGTGTGGAGCTCGAATTTACGACAATGTTGCGTCAATGCCAGGAGTACGTGGAGGAGTACGACGAAAAATTCGAGAAGCCAATACTAACGCTCTGTTCAGTTCCTGTGCTAATCATTCCTTAAATATTTGTGGAGATCATGCACTCTCATACGATCGCTCTTGCACCATCTGTTTTCGTAATACTTATTCTCCTTCGCAGGAGGCCTTCTGTAAAGTTTGGAAGGTAGGAGACGAGGTACTTGCAGAAGTAAAGCTCTGAGGATGGGGCGTGAGTCGTGATTGGGTAGCTCAGTTGGTAGAGGACTTGCCCGCCAAAGGTAAAGGTCCCGAGTTCGAGTCTCGGTCTGGCCCACAGTTTTAATCTGCCAGGAAGTTTCAGGAAGACAAGTGTTTAACATCCCGCCGACATCGAAGCATTAGAGACGGAGCACAAGCTAGAATTGTTTCAAGCATGGAAAAGGAAATCGGCCGTGCCCTTTCCAGGAAACCATCTCGGCATTTGCCTAGAGCTGTTTAGGAAATCACGGAAAACATAAATCTGTATGGCCGGACGTGGGTTTGAACCGTCTTCCTGCCGAATGGTCGTGCAGTGTGCTAACCACTGCGCCACCTAGTTTGGTGCGTTCAACATCCAGGCGAGGAGATACGGTTTTATTGGTTGCGGCACAGGGTTTAAAGTTACAGCTACGGCACAGTGAACAGTGAAACAAGCGAGTATACGTCTGTTGCTAACAGCTGCCAACATAAGGAGTCAGAAAGATAAAAACTATCGAGTCTACTGCTGTAAGTAGCTGTAAAGTGCGTATACCTGACGAGAGTGGAGTATTGTCAGATACATGCGTCTCGTATTTGCAAAGAACGTACCAAATAGCCTAGTTTCTTACTGAAATTAAAATTAGTGGTCTGATCCACAGGGCGCAAAACACAATTAATATTTTGAGGTAACAGAAGTTTCTGCGATTTTTTACGAAATAAATAAACTATACCCCTATTTATATAAAGGCGCACGATCCATGGAATTACCCGACCCCTTATGGGCGTAAACAAGAATTTAAGTAAGGTCACAAAAAGCAGCCTTTTCTTGGCCGTTATCAAAAACTACGAAATCAATCAGCGGTACTCCCTCTCTATAAAATAATACAGTATCAGTAGACAGTTCAGGAGTCACATTAGAGAAAGTAGGAAAGCCGTGAATAGAAAAGCTGTGTTTTGCGGCTGTGCAGAAAGGCGACTGTCGCATGGGGCAACGTGGGGGGGAGGGGTGTGTGGGGTCCTTGGAAATTCAATGGCAGGTACAGAGGATACACCCCACTCTTTCACAGGTGGTCGGTGAGGCTCCTGGGAATCAACAGAAACGAAAACTGATGGTACGTCTTTTACCGTCACCACATGTTCCGCTGGCAAACTTGGGTCAATCTGTTTCTGATCAGCAGCGGTTTTTGGCAGGCTTTCCCCATCCAGGGGAGCAGAAAAATGGAGGGGGGGGGGGGATACCTTAAAGACTCAGGGATGTCAGAAAGTCCATAGATATAGTACGGAGCTCCGTAACAGATATATCTTCATGTAATTTTGTAGAGACTGTCTCAGTCTCGGGAGTCAGGTCGGAGGGAGTGCTGGATGCTTTCGACACTTGAACGGCATCCGACATGTTACCATTCGGTCTAAACTCAGTGAGGGGAGAGGCCTCTTTCACCGGAATCTTTTCAGTAGAGCGGAGAAGCGAAGAGGAATGTCTGCCTCGTCACCATCTTGCGTTCGTATTTGTTGTGAACTGGATGTGGTGGCGGCGCGGAAGCTACAGTGGTGAAGTCCCTTTGCGAGGTTAACGGCGGAAATGCGCAAGGACCATCACGCAACGGCTCGCCTTGCCCCTCTGAAACCTGGTTAGGCACAATGATTGTCATTTGTGAAACCAAATACGCTAAAGTTAGTTTTTACGTCGTTCATAACTGGTCACGACGAGAGCAACTTTTACATATCCCTTCTTCTCCTGTGTAGATTGTAACTACCCTGTATCCACACATCTGGAAATGATAACCATGTCCACGGATCGAAGTCCGCTATAAACTTGTAACCGATGTTGAGCGGACCAGCGTTCCTGCCGTATATTCCATATATCCCCAAATGGAAGCTGGACGGTCCTCAGAAAAATGTCAACTTCGGGCGGAAGGTTAAACAGCCAAACATACGAAAATTCTACCTCCGCATTCGCCGGAATAACCATAATAGCAGAGCCATCGCGATGGGTGAAGGGGACTTGTCCGTGCTGCAAAAGGAGCCTGTGAACATACAGATCGTCTAGAAACTTGACGTAAATACATACGATTCGGAATCGAAGTAAGCCACGTGAACCTGTTATGAAGTGATTTTTGTACTTTCAACATTGCAGCTCAGTCAGCAACCGTGATAATTTAATATGTAAGAAACTATCAGCCTCGATTGCGATAATGAAACCAACCTTTACCTAGGTTTCAGCCCAAATAATGGAGCCTTCTTCAGAAGATATACCTGAATCTATAATTTGTCTAAGAGGGCACGTGAGCTCCCGAGGACCACCGCACGGCGTCCATGGAGACGAGGCGCACGCCAGAGCTTAAGTCTTGGTGTTCACCTAGTACATACGTACCGCATTTTTAAAATGTGACTACGCCTATTCAGGCTGTTTTAGTTTTATTTCTAGACCATGCCCTCTTAGAAAAATTATAGATTCAGGTATATCTTCTGAAGAAGGCTCAATTATTTGGGCTGAAATCTAGGTAAAGTTTGGTTTCATTACCGCAATCGAGGCTGATAGTTTCTTATATATTTGCTATGAAGTGGGTAGAATGTTCCTGGGAGCCATTGACATCACGGCGCAAGACAAAGCCGCATCAAAATGAAATCACAAACACGAGACGCCGAGGGGCAATCAATTATGTAAAGCACACAATGACTCACAAGCCATTGAGAACAAATAAGGAAACTCTTGCATTGCTAAGAAAGAGGCGGGAACAAGCAGAACTTTCTCGGCCGTCATGCGAAGCGAAGTGTGCTCGGTGGATCTTCGGAAGGCAGCGGTGTAGTGATACGGGTATGTCAGCTGTGTAAAGGGAAGATAATCGAAAACGGAAGTATCCACAGGAGACTTGTAAAAACCAATGAAAGACATGAAATTGGTTATGGTCGACGGTAATATACGAAGTGCGTTGGGATAAAAACAAGGAAAATTTGTAGACAAGATTGATTTAGTAAGAGTTTAAACAGAAAAGCTGAATGGCATGCAATGTCGAAAGCGTCTTCTATGACTACAAAACAAGGTGGCCGAACAGCATTTGATCCATTGTTGGTATAAGAGAAGCATTCTACCAAGCTTTGTTCGTCGTATCCAGTGTCTCTTTTTTGCAGATTAGTCATGAGAACTTAACAGAAATCGACTTATCTGTGGGGTACAACATCATCGGCGATTTGGACCTGGAATCTACAGCGCAGCAGTCCCCCGTGGAGACGATGTCGATGCTTCGAGACGCCACAGCAGTGTGTGTGCAGTGGATGCTGAAGGAACCCGCCGTCCAGAGTTTCATCAGGTGGGTGTTTTCTCAACGTCTCTTCAGATCTGTTTCGCTGTGAAGCGAACGTACCAACTTTGTCAGTTTCCGGATAGTTGACTTATACGTACAGGATGTGCCAGGAAGAATAGTAAGTACACTACTGGCCATTAAAATTGCAACACCACGAAGATGACGTGCTACTGACGCCAAATTTAACCGACAGGAAGAAGATGCTGTGACATGCAAATGATTAGCTTTTCAGAGCATTCACACAAGGTTGGCGCCGGTGGCGACACCTACAACGTGCTGACACGAGGAAAGTTTCCAACCGATTTCTCATACACAAACAGCAGTTGACCGGCGTTGCCTGGTGAAACGTTGTTGTGATGCCTCGTGTAAGGAGGAGAAATGCGTACGATCACGTTTCCGACTTTGATAAAGCTCGGATTGTAGCCTATCGCGATTGCGGTTTAACGTACCGCGACATTGCTGCTCGCGTTGGTCGAGATCCCATGATTGTTAGCAGAATATGGAATCGGTGGGTTCAGGAGGGTAACACGGAACGCCGTGCTGGATCCCAACAGCTTTGTATCACTAGCAGTCGAGATGACAGGCATCTTATCCGCATGGCTCTAACGGATCGTGCAGCCACGTCTCGATCCCTGAGTCAACAGATGGGGACGTTTGCAAGACAACAACCATCTGCACGAACAGTTCGACGACGTTTGCAGCAGCGTGGACTTTCAGCTCGGAGACCATGGCTGTGGTTATCCTTGACGCTGCAACACAGACAGCAGTGCCTGCGATGGTACACTCAACGACGAACCTGGGTGCACGAATGGCAAAACGTCATTTTTTCTAATGAATCCATGTTCTGTTTACAGGATCATGATGGTCGCATCCGTGTTTGGCGTCATCGCGGTGAACGCACGTTGGAAGTGTGTATTGGTCATCGCCATACTGGCGTATCACCCGGCGTGATGGTATGGGGTGCCATTGGTTACACGTCTCGGTCGCCTCTTGTTCGCATTGACGGCACTTTGAACAGTGGGCTTTACATTTCAGAAGTGTTACGATCCGTGGCTCTAATCTTCATTCGATTCCTGCGAAACCCTACATTTCAGCAGGATAATGCACGACCGCATGTTGTAGGTCCTGTACGGGCCTTTCTGGATACAGAAAACGTTTGACTGCTGTGCTGACCAGCACATTCTCAAGATCTCTCACCAAGTGAAAACGTCTGCTTAATGGTGGCCGAGCAACTGCCTCGTCACAATACGCCAGTCACTACTCTCGATGAAATGTGGTATCGTGTTGAAGCTGCACGGTCAGCTGTAGCTGTACACGCCATCCAAGCTCTGTTTGACTCAATGTCCAGGCGTATCAAGGCCGCTATTATGGCCAGAGGTGGTTGTTCTGGGTACTGATTTCTCAGGATCTATGCACCCAAATTGCGTGAAAATGTAATCACATGTCAGTTCTAGTATAATATATTTGTCCAATGAATACCCGTTTATCATCTGCATTTCTTCTTGGTGTAGCAATTTTAATGGCCAGCAGTGTACTTTGCGAGATAGTAGTAAAGACTAAGTCGAGTAAAACAATCAGTATCACAGATAGGAACGTCAAGCCACTTTACTCACTGTTATTTATTCCAATGGTTTCGAGCTGCGCTACCTTGAAACGCCTCAAGCTGTGTAGCCATGATTAATTAGTGCGTCGATTTGTATAGGAGGAATTGGCCAAAAACAAGCCAGCATCGTACGTTAGAACGATCTGTGTGTAATAATCGGGGTTCGTGATTGGGTGATAACAGAGACCTTCCTTCCGGTTCTGTGTACTCCTTGTCCAACCACTCTTCCTCTATCTGTTAAAACCTACCTGCTCTTACCTGGTGTGCATTATGCAATCGCCATGCACCAGAATTCTCGGAGCCTATCCGTAGCGGCTAAATCTGATTGACAAGAACGCTTTTGTACTTAACTCACAAGCGACTCCTGACTGAAATAATGGTAATAATACTGATACCGACTTCTGACTGAAATAATAATAATAATAATACTTTCCCAAAGGACTTTAATAGTTTACTATCCACTTGGCAATTAAGTACCCACCATATTATTCAAGGCTACAACAAACGACAGATAAAGTCGCGGCGAAAATGGTCATCAGCGACTGTTTAATACAACACCGAGAAAGTTGACAAAAGTATGATTACCATCGTCCTGCTTACCATCAGCAGGATGAGAGATGACGTAACGACACGACATAACCTTTGTTCACCTAAGCTACTAATATTTTTGAACTTTTGCATTTTTTTGGTTCTAATAAAACCCCATGTCATTCCAAGCACGTGTGTCAATTTGTACCTCTCTATCTACATTATTCCGTGATTTATTCAGTTTTCAAATTTATACCGACTTTTTGATCACCCGGTGTTTTGACTTTCCCAACCTATGAGAAACGCTCAAAAATTTAATTCTGCTTCTGAGGTAACTCTCATCAGTAACAGGTCCGTCTTCGATCTGCACCCTTCACGTTGTTCCTCGAACAAGGGCCTGCGACTCCTACTTACAACTTTTTAGCTGCTTGTGTCGTCACACACATCACTTTCCCTAATAGACTCTAACCCCAAAAAAAGGAAGATGAGGCACCACGAAGGAATTACCAGGGCTGGAATCTCGTTGGAATAGGTCTTCGGTGGTGAGTCCCACTTCGAACCAAGCCCAGATGACCATTAGACACACCACGGAAAGCGGTGGGATAACAACCTAACTGTCGCCAGCCGTACGACCCAGAAGTGATAGTCTGGGGTGCCATTTCACTCCATAGCATAACTATTTTGGTTGTCATCAGCGTCACCCTTACAGCACAGTGGTGCGGTACGTCAACGGTGTTCTACACCATTCAGGGCAAACCATCTTGGGCTTACATTGCAGCAAGATAACGTTTGCTTACACACGATCAGATTTGCTACAGCTTGTCTTCGTGCTTGCCAAACCCTACCTCAGGCAAAAATTTCGCTGTTCTCTCCCCGACTGAAAGCATTTGAAGCATTACGGGCAGCGCCCTCCAACAATCTCGGGAGTTTGACGATCTAAGTGCCAATTGGACATAATTTGGCATCCTTCATGGGGACATCCAACAATTCTACCAATAACTGCTTGCATACAGAGATCGACGAGCGCGTTATTGACATCCCTCAAGGGTGTACCTCCATAAAAGTTATAAAGCGGAGTACATTCCGCGGAAAAGGGATCTGAAGTTTTACTCACAGCTCATGTACCAGTCAATCTATATGCTATGGCAGTACAGCGAAGTAGCTGCAGCTCCAGCAGACTTGCTTGCCACGTGGCTGGTCCAACTTCGATCCTTCCTCTGGGTAAGCTTTAATTTTTTAAATTGTTTTAAAACTTATAACAACGTTTAAATTAAGTTAACGACTTAAAATATCATCATTTAACTCATAAAACAAACACCGTCCAAACAGGTCTTGGAGAGCCCAATGGTACCGAGCGGCTACCATGTCATCTTGAGCCTTAATGGATATGGATGCGCATGTGCTCAGCACACCGCTCTCCCGACAGCTGTCAGTTTCCGCATCCAGTGCCGCTTCTTCTCACTAAATAGAATAGCTAATTCACAGGATAAAATTAAAACCATAATGTCAGCCGTGAGGGAAGTGTCTGGTCAGGAGCACAACGTCGACGATATAAAGTCAGTTCGCAGTAAAAATGTTTCTGTTAGTGTTAAGTCAGATGTATGTACAGTACTTAACAACCACTTCCTGAGCATTGCTGGTGAATTAAGTAAAAACTTTGTTTCTACAGGGAATCATACAGCTCCTGTGGAAAATGCATTTCGGAGACTGATGTCTGAAACACACTTCTGTGATACTGGCAAGGGGGAGATAGAGTAAATAACTAAATCACAGAAGACCAAGAACCCTCATGGATATAATGGAGTATCTAGCAGAATAGTAAAGTACTGGGATGCACTTGTTAGCCCTGTACTTAGCCATATTTGTAATTTTTGCTTTAAGAATGGCCATTTTCCTGAACGACTGAAGTACCCAGTAGTAAAGCCGCATTATAAAATGGTAGAAACGGATAACGTGCACAATTTTAGTCCTGTTCCTATGCCATCAGTGTTTGCTAAAGTTTCTGAAAAGACTGTGTATGTAGGGGCTACTGATGATTTTATTTCACGTAATTTGCTATCAAATGTACAGTTTGGTTTTAGAAGTGGTTTAACAACTGAAAATGCTATATTCTCTTTTCTCTGTGAGGTACTGGATGGCTTAAACAAAAGATGTAGAACTCTAGACATCCTTTTAATTTAACTAAAGCGTTTGATTACAAAATGTTACTCCAGAAGTTGGACCATTATACAATACGGGGAGTAGCTCATAATTGGTTCCCCTCTTACTGTAATAACAGACAGCAAAAGGTCATTCTCCACAGTGTTGAGAATGGCTATGATGTGGCGTCTGAGTGGGGCACGGTTCAATGGGGGTGCCCTGGGGATGAGTGCTGGGGCCTTGGAAGTTCCTTATTTATATAAATGATATGCCCTCTAGTATTACAGGTGACTCTAAAATACTCTACTGGTCATTAAAATTGCTACACCACGAAGATGACGTGCTACAGACGCGAAATTTAACCGACAGTAAGAATATGCTGTGATATGGAAATGATTTGCTTTTCAGAGCATTCACACAAGGTTGGCGCCGGTGGCGAGACCTACAACGTGCTGACATGAGGAAAGTTTCCAACCGATATCTCATACACAAACAACAGTTGACTGGCGTTGCCTGGTGAAACGTTGTTGTGATCCCTCGTGTAAGGAGGAGAAATGCGTACCATCACGTTTCCGACTTTGATAAAGAACGAATTGTAGCCTATCGCGATTGCGGTTTATCGCATCGCGACATTGCTGCTAGCGTTGGTCGAGATCCAATGACTGTTAGCAGAATATGGAATCGGTGGGTTCAGGAGGGTAATACCGAGCGCCGTGCTGGACCCCAACGGCCTCGTATCACTAGCAGTCGAGATGACAGGCATCTTATCCGCATGGCTGTAACGGATCGTACAGCCAAGTCTCGATCCCTGAGTCAACAGATGGGGACGTTTGCAAGATAACAACCATCTGCACGAACAGTTCGACGACGTTTGCAGCAGCATGGACTATCAGCTCGGAAACCATGGATGCGGCTACCCTTGACGCTGCATCACAAACAGAAGCGCCTGCGATGGTGTACTCAACGACGAACATGCGTGCACGAATGGCAAAACGTCGTTTTTTCGGATGAATTCAGGTTCTGTTTACAGCATCATGGTGATCGCATCCGTGTTCGGCGACATCGAGGTGTACGCACAATGGAAGCGTGTATTCGTCATCGCCATACTGGCGTATCACCCAGCGTGATGGTATGGCGTGCCATTTGTTACACGTCTCGGTCACCTCTTGTTTGCATTGACGGCACTTTGAACAGTGGATGTTACATTTCAGATGTGATGCGACCAGTGGCTCTACCGTTCATTCGATTCCTGCGAAACCCTACATTTCAGCAGGATAATGCACGACGGCATGTTGCAGGTCCTGTACGGGCCTTCCTGGATACAGAAAATGATGGGCTGCTGCCCTTGCCACAACAGCCTCCGGATCTCTCACCAATTTAAAACGTCTGGTCAATGGTGGCCGAGCAACTGGCTCGTCACAATACGCGATTCACTACTGTTGATGAACTGTGGTATCGTGTTGAAGCTGCATAGGCAGCTGTACCTGTACACGCCATCCAAGCTCTGTTTGACTCATAGCCCAGGCGTATAGAGGCCGTTATTACGGCCAGAGGTGGTTGTTCTGGGTACTGATTTTTCAGGATCTATGCACCCAAATTGCGTGAAAATATAATCACATGTCAGTTCTAGTATAATATATTTGTCGAATCAATACCCGTTTATCATCTGCATTTCTTCTTGGTGTAGCAATTTTAATGGCCAGTAGTGTATTTCTGTTTGATGATGACACTAGCTTGGTACTTAAGGATGTTGTGAACAACGCTGGCACTGTTTCAAGACATAAGTTCAAGACATAAGTTCATGGCTTGTAGAAAATAAACTAACGCTAAATCACAGTAAGACTCAGTTTCTATAGTTTCTAATGCACAATTCAACAAAATACGACGTTTTAATTTTATATAATGGGAGTATGATTAGTGAAACTGAGCGCTTCTAATTTCTGGGTGTTCAGATAGATAGTAGACTGTCGTTGAAAGCCAACGTTCAGGATCTTGTTCAAAGACTTAATGCTGCCATTTTTACTATTCGAGCGGTACTTGAAGTAAGTGATAATTCGACACGAAAAGTAGTCTACTTTGCTTATGTCGTATGGTGTTATATTTTGGTGTAACTCTTCCCATTCTAAAAGGATATTTTTGGCTCAAAACGGGCGGTTCGGGCAATCAGTGGTGTAAGTTAACGAAGCTCTTGTCAATCCCTGTTCACGAGTTTGGGTATTTTGATATTGGCCTTTTAATATATATATATTCCTTACTGTTAACAATGTTAGCTTATTCCCAAGAATAAGCAGCTTTCAGCCAGTTAATACTCGACAAAAATCAAACCTGCATTTACATCGGACTTCCTTAACTCTTGTGCAGAAAGGTGTGCAGTATACTACAGAATCCATTTTCAATAAGCTACCACAAGAATTCAAAAATCTTGGCAGTAATCCATGCGCAATCCAATCGAAACTGACTCCTGAGGTATATTGTTGATTGTTGTTGTTGTTGTTGTTGTGGTCTTTAGTCCTGAGACTGGTTTGATGCAAGTCTCCATGCTACTCTATCCTGTGCAAGCTTCTTCATCTCCCAGTACCTACTGCAGCCTACATCCTTCTGAATCTGCTTAGTGCATTCATTTCTTGGTCTCCCTCTACGATTTTTACCCTCCACGCTGCCCTCCAATACTAAATTGGTGATCCCTCGATGTATCAGAACATGTCCTACCAACCGATCCCTTCTTCTAGTCCAGCATCCAGTTCCGCACGCATACTCCCAGATATTTTACAGAAGTAACTGCTGCCAGTGTTTGATCCGCTATCATATAATCATACAATAAAGGATCCTTCTTTCTATGTATTCGCAATACATTACGTTTGTCTATGTTAAGGGTCAGTTGCCACTCCCTGCACCAAGTGCCTATCCGCTGCAGATCTTCCTGCATTTCGCTACAATTTTCTAATGCTGCAACTTCTCTGTATACTACAGCATCATCCGCGAAAAGCCGCATGGAACTTCCGACACTATCTACTAGGTCATTTATATATATTGTGAAAAGCAATGGTCCCATAAAACTCCCCTGTGGCACGCCAGAGGTTACTTTAACGTCTGTAGACGTCTCTCCATTGATAACAACATGCTGTGTTCTGTTTGCTGAAAACTCTTCAATCCAGCCACAGAGCTGGTCTGATATTCCGTAGGCTCTTACTTTGTTTATCAGGCGACAGTGCGGAACTGTATCGAACGCCTTCCGGAAGTCAAGGAAAATAGCATCTACCTGGGAGCCTGTATCTAATATTTTCTGGGTCTCATGAACAAATAAAACGAGTTGGGTCTCACACGATCGCTGTTTCCGGAATCCATGTTGATTCCTACAGAGTAGATCCTGGGTTTCCAAAAACGACATGATACTCAAGCAAAAAAACATGTTCTAAGATTTTACAACAGATCGACGTCAGAGATATAGGTCTATAGTTTTGCGCAGCTGCTCGACGGCATTACAATGTCATCGGCGAACCTCAAAGTTTTTATTTCTTCTCCATGCATTTTAATAACTACTCCGAACTTTTCTATTGTTTCCTTTATTGCTTGCTCAATATACAAATTGAATAACATCGGGGATAGGCTACAACCCCGTGTCACTCCCTTCCCAACCATTGCTTCCCTTTCATACCCCTCGACTCTTATAACTGCCATCTGCTTTCTGTACAAATTGTAAATAGCCTTTCGCTCTCTGTATTTTACCCCTGCCACCTTCAGAATTTGAAAGAGAGTATTCCAATCAACATTGTCAAAAGCTTTCTCTAAGTCTACAAATGCTAGAAACGTAGGTTTGCCTTTCCTTAATCTTTCTTCTAAGATAAGTCGTAGGGTCGGTATTGCCTCACGTGTTCCAACATTCCTACGGAATCCAAACTGTTCTTCCCCGGGGTCGGCTTCTACCAGTTTTTCCATTCGTCTGTAAAGAATTCGCGTTAGTATTTTGCAGCTGTGACTTATTAAACTGATAGTTCGGTAATTTTCACATCTGTCAACACCTGCTTTCTTTGGGATTGGGATTATTATATTCTTCTTGAAGTCTGAGGGTATTTCGCCAGTGTCATAAATCTTGCTCACCAGATGGTAGAGTTTCGTCAGGACTGGCTCTCCCAAGGCTGTCAGTAGTTCTAATGGAATGTTGTCTACTCCCGGGGCCTTGTTTCGACTCAGGTCTTTCAGTGCTCTGTCAAACTCTTCACGCAACATCATATCTCCCATTTCATCTTCATCTACATCCTCTTCCATTTCCATAATATTGTCCTCAAGTACATCGCCCTTGTATAGACACTCTATATATTCCTTCCACCTTTCTGCTTTCCCTTCTTTACTTAGAACTGGGTTTCCATCAAAGCTCTTGATATTCATGCAAGTGGTTCTCTTTTCTCCAAAGGTCTCTTTAATTTTCCTGTAGGCAGTATCTATCTTACCCCTAGTGAGATAAGCCTCCACATCCTTACATTTGTCCTCTAGCCATCCCTGCTTAGCCATTTTGCACTTCTTGTCGATATCATTTTTGAGACGTTTGTATTCCTTTTTGCCTCCTTCACTTACTGCATTTTTATATTTTCTCCTTTCATCAATTAAATTCGATATTTCTTGTTTTACCCAAGGATTTCTACTAGCCCTCGTCTTTTTACCTATTTGATCCTCTGCTGCCTTCAATATTTCAACCCTCAAAGTTACCCATTCTTCTTCTACTGTATTTCTTTCCCCCATTCCTGTCAATTGTTCCCTTATGTTCTCCCTTAAACTCTGTCGAACCTCTGGTTCTTTCAGTTTATCCAGGTTCCATCGCCTTAAATTCTATTCAGTTTTAATCTATAGTTCATAACCAATAGATCGTGTTCAGAGTCCACATCTGCCCCTGGAAATGTCTTACAATTTAAAACCTGGTTCCTAAATCTCTGTCTTACCATTATATAATCTATTTGATACCTTTTAGTATCTTCAGGGTTCTTCCATGTATACAACCTTCCATGTATACAACCTTCTTTCATGATTCTTAAACCAAGTGTTAGCTATGATTAAGTTATGCTCTGCGCAAAATTCTACCAGGCCGCTTCCTCTTGTATTTCTTAGCCCCAATCCATATTCACCTACTATGTTTCCTTCTCTCTCTTTTCCTACTCTTGAATTCCAGTCACCCATGACTATTAAATTTTCGTCTCCCTTCACTACCTGAATAATTTCTTTTATCTCATCATACATTTCATCAATTCCTTCGTCATCTGCAGAGCTAGTTGACATATAAACTTGTACTACTGTAGTAGGCATGGGCTTCGTGTCTATCTTGGCCACAATAATGCGTTCACTATGCTGTTTATAGCAGCTTACCCGTACTCCTATTTTTTATGCATTATTAAACCTACTCCTGCATTACCCCTATTTGATTTTGTATTTATAACCCTGTATTCACCTGACCAAAAGTCAAAAGTCTTGTTCCTCCTGCCACCGAACTTCACTAATTCCCACTGTATCTAACTTTAACCTATCCATTTCCCTTTTTAAATTTTCTAACCTACCTGCCCGATTAAGGGATCTGACATTCCATGCTCCGATCCGTAGAAGGCCAGTTTTCTTTCTCCTGATAACAACGTCCTCCTGAGTAGTCCCCGCACGGAGATCCGAATGGTGGACTATTTTACCTCCGGAATATTTTACCCAAGAGGACGCAATCATCATTTAACCATACAGTAAAGCTTCATGCCCTCGGGAAAAAATTACGGCTGTAGTTTCCCCTTGGTTTTTGCCGTTCGCAGTACCAGAACAGCAAGGCCATTTTGGTTAGTGTTACAAGGCCAGATCAGTCAATCATCCAGACTGTTGCCCCTGCAACTACTGAAATGGCTGCTGCTCCTCTTCAGGAACCACACTTTTGTCTGGCCTCTCAACAGATACCCCTTCGTTGTGGCTGCACCTACGGTACGGCTATCTGTATCGTTGAGGCACGCAAGCCTCCCCACCAACGGCAAAGTCCACGGTTCATGGGGGGGTATTGTTGATTACGTTAACATAAAGATATTCCTTGTCTTTTTTTTTTTAATTCATAAACATTTTGTTTTATCCGTTAGTACTTTTATGTTGTAATTTCTGATGCTGACACGTTCCACGACCTTGGAGATTTGCTCCTCAGTTTGGTCCTACGAAACTAGACGTGTAAAATAAAATAAATAAAAAGTCCTAATACTCCTCAGTTTACTGATGAATTGCCTTGTCACGTCATCCGATGCGATGTGTTTCCAAATGTGATACGTGCAAATGATAATTAGTTCCATATTTACTGCTGTAAATACATCCTTTTATCCTTTTTAGCTTATGTCCTTGCCTTCCAGTTTAACCATACACACGACATGCAGTAGCTCAAAATACACTCTTGTGGATTATCACTTTCGACTCCTTCAAGTATTATTACTTTTGGTGCAAATCAAGATTGTTACGTATCTCGAAAATGTTTGATAGGGAATCGTATTGTCGACAGGAAACTAGGTACAGTGCCACCTAGAACTGGATACTGTTCACCCCTACTGCTGCTCTCTGTTCAAATCATATGGTTCAAATGGCTCTGAGCACTATGGGACTTAACTTCTCAGGTCATCAGTCTCCTAGAACTTAGAAATACTTATACCTAACTAACCTAAGGACATCACACACATCCATGCCCGAGGCAATATTCCAACCTGCGACCGTAGCGGTCGCGCGGTTCCAGACTGAAGCGCCTAGAACCGCTCGGCGCTCTCTGTTCCCCGCAATGTATTACATTGAGGAATTAGGATCCTCTCCTAATAATGATACCGTCAAATGCAAGTATTTGTAAAATGGTGTCACCGTCCTTATGAAGGTTATTTTACTAACGACGATTCTAGAAATTGTGCTTCGTTCGAAATGTTTCAGTGTAGAAAATAATTTTTTACATCGAAACTACTAATGTTTAAAGATGGTGTCATTCAGGTAAACTCTGTAGGTTACGAACACTAATCTTTCTTCCTCATTTAAAATTTAAGAAACCATCATTTGCCGGCAGGGGTGGCCGAACTGTTCTAGGCGCTACAGTCTGGAACCACGCGACCGCTACGGTCGCAGGTTCGAATACTGCCTCGGGCATGGATGTGTTTGATGTCCTTAGGTGAGTTATGTTTAAGTAGTTGTACGTTTTAGGGGACTGTTGACCTGAGAAGTTAAGTCCCATAGTGCTCGGAGCCATTTGAACCATTTTGAACCAAAACCATCATTCAAAAAGTAATTTTCACTAAAAGTATCAATTTATCTTTACAGTAAGCGAGACAACTTCGACTTGGTGATCATGGAGCGGATGCCATCCCAGGCTTTCTTCGGCCTGGTCCACAATGCGGGTTCGCCGCCGCTAGTGGGTATGATCACGCTACCGGCGTTCGCGCCCGTCTACCACGCCATGGGCAACCTCGTGAACCCGGCCTACTCGCCCGACGTCTGGGTCGGGTACTCCGACCATATGAGCTTCTGGCAGCGCGCGTACACTGCCTACTTCCAGCTGAGGTTCTGCTACATGTGGTACTTCCAGATACAGCCGACCCAGGAGGCGATCATGAGGCAGTACTTCGGACCGGGACCACCGCCAGTGCACGAGACGGAGCGAAACGTCAGCCTCCTCATCGTCAACAGCCACTTTTCCGTCGACTACCCTCGCCCCCTTTTACCCAATATCTTAGAGATCACTGGTATCCATGTGCAGACGCAGACGAAGCCATTGCCGAAGGTAATCAGTGTTTTATATTCTTTCTTCCTCTGTGGAACCTTTATAACGACACAAACACATTGCTGGTGTTTGTTGTATAGGCATTAGACCGTAACCCCATTCACGGCTTTTAAATGCCAGGACCCAGTCTCGCCTTATGCAAAACTGAACAAACGACCAGAAGTTTGTGACACTGAATTACGTCATCTGTTTGGGAAACACCGTCTCCTCGGCAAACTAAAAAGACACGTCGAAAGAAGTTAAAAGAATCATTTATGTTACTAGGACCAAGTACATACCGAGCGAGGTGGCGCAGTGGTTAGACATTGGACTCGCATTCGGGAGGACGACGGTTCAATCCCGCGTCCGGCCATCCTGATTTAGGTTTCCCGTGATTTCCCTAAATCGCTCCAGGCAAATGCCGGAATGGTTCCTTTGAAAGGGCACGGCCGACTTCCTTCCCCATCCTTCCCTAATCCGATGAGACCGATGACCTCGCTGTCTGGTCTCCTTCCCCAAACAGCCCCAACCAAGTACATAGAACTGAATAGAAAAGTGAGGAACACAACCCTAATAAAATTCTGTAAAACAATGGCAGTACCGTCAGTGCTTTATGGCAATGAGGCTTTGACAGTAACAGGTGAAAGTAAATGACGAACCCAAAACGCAGAAATCAGATTTTTAAGAAGAGCAGGTAGCTATAGACTATCTGATATAAGAAATACAACAATCAGACTAGAATTAGAACTTAAAAGCATAAATGATCAGATGAAGGAATATAGAAATAAATGGACATGTTATGTCACAAGAATGAATGTGAACAGAATGTGTCAATAGCAATGAATTATCGACCTATAAGGAAAAGATCAAAAGGTAGATCAAACAAAGAGGTGGAAAGATTAAACACTAACTAAGCACTCACAATAGAGGAACTGAACGAGAAGTCTTGAAAAGAAATAAGAGGAAAAAGGAGAAGAATATTAGTATCAGGTAGATTATTAGTCTACTGCATTGAAAAGTTCTTGGAAAAATGTAAATGTTCAAAGAAAATCGTTTAAAACTCAATCCATCAAGAAGCAATCCGTCTCACTACAAGATATGTTGTCATTGTTTCACATGATCATTCAGGGAGTGCGGCACTATCGACTTTTGTCTACATCCCTCGAAACATTTCGTGCATCTCTAGTGAGGAAAAAACACATTTACACTTCTAGCATCTCTTGATTTTGTACTTTATCAGTCCATGTTGTCCCCCTATAACCATAACCATAGCCATAACTTTAACTTAATCAGAAATAAAATGCCGATATACAGAAAGAGATCTTTCATTGCCGCAACAGTAAGTGGAATTGCAAGATTTTCACCATACATAGACGTTGCTCGTGCTCCTCACGTTGTTCATTGTTAATATTTACCTTGAAAGTATCAGCGAGCATGTTTCTTTTAACTATAAAATTTCATTCAGTGATTCCCTCATGTAAATCATTTAATGCCTAAACTGGTTTCGATTCATTAGTTATCAACTGTAGTCCATGAACATATCATGGCGGATGGCTGCATCAGAGCATGACTGAGTTAAAATTTCCCTGCCGCTACTAGATTATATAATATACAGTCAGGTCGTACGTTTTGAATATTTGAAGTGGTTTTTTAATTTTTGTGAAATTTTCACTTGCCGTTAGACTGGCTGTGAAAACTCGTCAGCAGGTAAGAAATCTGAATAAATTCTGCTTTCGATGCAATTTATAAACTGCTGGCAAAAAGTGCAACACACTCAAGGACTGTATTTAATTGCATGAAGGTATAATATGCGCATACAAAGGTGTTGTAGTGTGTTATTAATTCGTCACATCCATCAGCGATCAGATGGCTCTCAGGAGGTCTCGCTGTTTTGAGTCCGTGTGCAGCGAATGTGCTGAGTTTACAGGTGAACGGTGTTTGCAGCATTCATTATCAGGTAGCGGGCTGAAGACAACGTACTCCTGTTGAACAACTTGATACATTTGAACGGGGTAGCATTGAGAGCGTTCACGAAGATGGATTGCTCCACATATTGCGCATAATCCACATCAGGACACTGCAATCCACCTGCATGGTGGAGAGTACTTCTAGTACCACTAACTGATCCCCCTTTCCCAGTTCAACTCGCGAATGGCGCGGCGTAAGAAGAATTATCGGTAAGCCACTGCATTAGGTCTAATTTCTCGATTTTCTTCATCATCGTGATTTCCAGAGTTATATGTAGGATTAAGTAATATGTCGTGCAACTATTTCCGGAAATTTCTATCCCAAAACTTCAATAATTAACCTCTCCATGATGTATGTAAGTCCTCTCTTGTAACACCTGTCATTACAATTTGTTGACCATCTCTGTAACGCTCTCGCGCCAGCTAAATGATCCCATGAAGAAACGCGCCACTCTCCATTGGATCTTTATCTCCTCTGTCAGCCATTTCCTTCGTGGTTGAGTTCCTTGTCTTTAAGATTCTTCCTATGAATCTCAGCCTGGCATCTGCTTTTCCCACTGTTGCTTTATGTGGTCATTCCACGCAATGTCGCTCAGAATAGTTAAGCCTAAATATTTCACGGTAGATACTGTTTCCAGCAATTTCTCACCAGTAGTGTAGTTCACAGTAGTGAATTTCTTTTCCTATATATGCACAATACATTGCATTTATTTAGGTTGAGTGTCGGTGGTGCGTCGCTGCCTTCAGCAGTAGTCTGTGGAACATTCCCATACGCGTTGATCACGTTCTGGAATCCGCGTACAGCAGACGCACTTCAAGTTCAACCCATTCTTCCCTCAACAGCATTGAGGGAAGAAATTCAGGAACATGTTGCACCTGCAGTGTCTCAAATAACTAACGACACTTGTGGATTTGGTCAATCTATTACTAACGCTTCAATTTCAACCCATTTTTCCCTCAACAGCATTGAGGGAAGAAACTCAGGAACATGTTGCACCTGCAGTGTCTCAAATAACTAACGACACTTGTGGATTTGGTCAATCTATTACTAACGCTTCAAGTTCAACCCATTTTTCCCTCAACAGCATTGAGGAAAGAAACTCAGGAACATGTTGCACCTGCAGTGTCTCAAATGACTAACGACACTTGTGGATTTGTTCAATCTATTACTGACACTTCAAGTTCAACCC
This sequence comes from Schistocerca nitens, assembly GCF_023898315.1. Classification (NCBI taxonomy): domain Eukaryota; kingdom Metazoa; phylum Arthropoda; class Insecta; order Orthoptera; family Acrididae; genus Schistocerca; species Schistocerca nitens. The sequence goes on from NC_064615.1 coordinate 965,695,102, forward strand.
ATTCTTCCCTCAACAGCATTGAGGGAAGAAACTCAGGAACATATTGCACCTGCAGTGTCTCGAATAACTAATGACACTTGTGGATTTGGTCAACCATGACACCGACAATCTGGGCTACTCTGCTGAAAGAGTTGACAAGAGTAGAATGGCGCTTTTCTGTATTCAGTGATGAGAGTAGTTTCTGAGTGTATGCGAGTGATGGACATATGAGGGCTATTCGGAAAGTAGGGAACGTTTCCGTCTGAAGTCGCTAGGCGTGCGCTGATCGCTTATATTTTGGTATGTGCATGCTCGGCAGCTCAGTCGGTATCCATCCGTGATAGCGGGGACGTCTCTGCGCTTCTGGTTTTTTCGGTATTCGAATCTGAAATGTGCGCTGCAATCAAAATCCAGCCAGTTGTGAGGCGCGGTGTGTGATACGGTTTTCGTTGGCAAAAAGCCTAAAATCTATAGAAATTTATCATGAACTGTGCGAACTGTACAGAAACAACGTAATGAGTGAATGTTCCGTCTGGAAATGGTGCATTCGGCTTAAAAATGGCCGAATCAACGTTCATGATGAAGAGAAGAGTGGACGCCCGAGCATTGTGACTGACTATCTTGTCGCTAAAGTTGACGAAACGATGCGTGAAAACCGTCGCTTCACAATAAAGGAGCTTTCGCTTTCTTTTCCACAAGTTTCACGGACTTTGTTGTTTGAAACTGTCACTCAAAAGCTAAGCTACCACAAATTTTGTGCACGACGCTTACAGAGCACCATAAAGAACAGTGAATGGGGGCAACGTTGACATATCTGGAGGCCTACCACAAACATGGTGATTCGTTAATGGATCGAATTGTAACCGGTGACGAGACTTGAGTGAAGCACGTCAATTGCGAGACAAAATTACAGTTCATTGAATGGGGCACACAGGGTCCCCCAACAACTAAGAAAAAGTTTGCAAATCTTGTCAGCAAGGTAGTTGTTGGCAACAATATTTTGGGATAGGCAAGGTGTGCTTCTTATTGATTTTCTCGAACGTGGAGCAACCATAAATTCTGTCCGGTACTGTCAAACGTTGCACTGCCTTAGAAGATAAGTTCAAAACAAACGCCGAGGAAAGCTGACGTCCAAAATTTTGTTTTTGCACGACAATACCCGGCCTCACACGGCAAACCGCACTAAAGAACTCTTTTATTCATTCAAATGGGAAATTTTCCCTCATCCGCCCTACAGCCCAGGTCTTGCACCAAGCGACTTCCACTTGTTTTCCAAGATGAAGAACTGGCTTGCAACGCAGCGCTTTGATGACGACGTGGAACTCAGGCGGGCGTGCTCACTGGCTGAATTCTCAGGCGGCAGAATTTTACGACGAAGGTACTTCAAATGTTGTCCATCGCTATGATAAGTGCCTCAACGTGTTTCGTGACTAAGTGGAAAAGTAGTAAGTCAGTCGCTCTTTCAGATGTATATAATAAAATCCATTTCTCGCACTTATTTTCTTCTTAATCCCAAAACGGTCCCTACTTTCTGAATAGCCCTCGTACATATGCACGATGTACACCTGGAGAGTGGCCTGTTCCATAGAGCATTTGCCGATGACACACAGGTCCCACCCCAGGTTTCATGTTGTGAGGAGCCGTCAGTTACAGCTCGCGCTCACACTTGGTATTTCTGCAGGCTACAGTAACCAGTACCTATTACATTGATCAGGTTTTTATCAGCATGCTACTTTTGTTTCTGCGATAGGAAGGTGATGACCTTCTGCAGCATGACACTGCACGTCCACATACGGCTGCTGCGAAGGAACGTGTCCTTTACGGTATTCAACTGCCCTGGCCAGCAGGATCACCAGATCTCTCGGCCACGAAACACGTATCACACATGATGAACTGGGGACTCACTCGCTCTCCAGGGCCTACAAGAACAAAAGGCCCCAGCTGCTTACGATAATCGATCGCAGGATGCCGTTCGGTACCTTTACGGTCGTTTACACACAAGAATATTCGCCTGATTTGCACTCTGTGTATCCGTGCGACTGTTTGGTCACCCTCTATGCGAAATATGTGTTTTATTTGGACTTAATTTATTATCATACATTCCTACAGTTATAGACTATCTGTCACGTCACTTGTCACTAAAATGAACTTGATCTTGAGAATGTCGCATTTCTTTTCTGGGAGTGTATGTTTCAGTACTCCAAACCAAAGAACTGACATTGGGGCCGGCCGCGGTGGCCGAGGGGTTCTAGGCGCTTCAGTCCGGAACCGCGCGACTGCTACGGTCGCAGGTTCGAATCCTGCCTCGGGCATGGATTTGTGTGATGTCCTTAGGTTAGTTAGGTTTAAGTAGTTGTAAGTTCTAGGGGACTGATGACCTCAGAAGTTAAGTCCCATAGCGCTCAGAGCCATTTGAACCATTTGAACTGACATTGGTTGCATATTCTCGTGGTTGTTCCAGGATATCCAGGAGTTTATTGACGGGGCAGAGCACGGTCTGATATACATGAGTCTGGGATCCAATGTCAGGAGCAGCGGTTTGCCGTGGCAGAAAGTCCAGGCCTTCCTGGACGCCTTTCGGGAACTCCCACAGCGCGTCCTCTGGAAGTGGGAGAACAAGACCCTACCCGGACAGCCACCAAACGTGATGGTCAGCAAGTGGTTGCCTCAGCAGGACATACTAGGTGAGCTCCGATTTCGGCTCCTGACAACCGCTTATTTATTTATTTATTTACACATCAATTTCCGTAAGACCAAATTTAGGAGCAAATTTCCGAGGTCACAGAAGGTGTCAGTAAATTACAACGTAAAAGTAATAACAGATAAAAATAAATGTTTATGAACCCGAGAAAAGTCACTCCATAAGTTTAAGTAAACGCAATCAACAATACAACAAGAATCAGCTTAATTTTTCAAGGAAGTCCTCGACAGAATAAAGGAGTGACCCATCAGGAAACTCTTCAGTTTCGATTTGAAAACGCGTGGATTACTGCTAAGATTTTTGAATTCGTGTGGTAGCTTATAGAAAATGGACGCGGCAGTATACTGCACACCTTTTTGCACAAGTGTTAAGAAGTCCGATCCAAATGCAGGTCTGCTTTCTGTCGAGTATTAACCGAGTGAATGCTGCTTATTCTTGGGAATAAGCTAATATTGTTAATAAGAAATCACAGTAAGGAATACACATATTGAGAGGCCATTGTCCAAATACCCAGACTCGTGAACAGCGGTGGACAAGAGGTTCGTGAACTCACACCACTTATTGCCCGAACCGCCCGTTTCTGAGCCAAAAATATCCTTTTAGAATGGGAAGAGTTACCCCAAAATATAATACCATTCGACATAAGCGCATGAAAATAAGCAAAGTAGACTAATTTTCGTGTCGAACGATCACTCATTTCTGATACCGTTCGCAAAGTAAAAATGGCAGTATTAAGTTTTTGAACAAGATCCTGAACATGTGCTTTCCACGACAGCTTACTATCTATCTGAACACCTAGGAATTTGAACTGTTCAGATTCACTAATCATATGTCCATTCTGTGAAAAACTTCAGGTTTCGCTGAATTGTTTGTTAGAAACTGTAAAAACTGAGTCTTACTGTGATTCAGCGTTAGTTTATTTTTTACAAGCCATGAACTTAGGTCATGTACTGCACTATTTGAAACCGAGCCAATGTTGCACACAACATCCTTTACTACCAAGCTAGTGTCGTCATCAAACAGAAATATTTTAGAGTTACTGGTAACACCAGAGGGCATATCATTTATATAAATAAGGAACAGGAGTGGCCCCAACACTGATCCCTGGGCACCCCCACTTGACAGTACCCTACTCTGACCCCACATCACAGCGTTATCAACATTGTGAATAATGACCTTTTTCTGCCTGTTGCTAAAGTAAGAGGTGAACCAATTGTGAGCTACTTCCCATACTCCGTAATGGTCCAACTTCTGGAGCAATATTTTGTGATCAACACAATCAAATGCCTTAGTTAAATCAAAAAATATGCCAAGCGTTCGGAACCTATTGTTTAGCCCATCCAGTACCTCACAGAGAAAAGGGAATATAGCTATTGGAGTTGTTAAACGGCTTCTAAAGCCGAACTGTACATTTAATAGCAAATAGTGTGATATGAAATGATCAATTATCCTTACACACACTGCCTTTTCAATAACTTTTGCAAACATTGATGGCATAGAAATAGGTCTAAAATTATCTACATTATCCTTTTTCCCATTTTTATAAAGCAGCTTTACTACTGAGTATTTTAATCGCTCAGGAAACTGAAGCCTAGGTAAACGAGTAAAAATTACCTTGCAACTGAAGGCTGAAAAAAATTGTTTGTTTTCTAAACTGACCATACCTAAAGGAAAAATTACAAATACGGCTAAATTCTGGGCTAACATGTACATCACAGTACTTTAACATTCTGCTAGACGCTCCATCATAACCATGAGAGTCCTTAGTCTTGAGTGATTTAATTATTGAATCAATCTCCCTCTTGTCTGTATCACGGAGGAGTATTTCAGACATCCATTAGGAAAGGCATTTGCCAAGAAAGTTATATGATTTCCTGTAGAAACCAAATTTTTATTTAATTCGCCAGCAATGCTAAGAAAATGATTGTTAAATACTGTACACATATCTCATTTTTCTGTAACAGAAATATTTTCACTACGAACTGACTTTATATCGTCGACCTTGTGCTGCTGTCCAGACACTTCCCTCCCGTATGGTTTTAATTTTATCCTGTGAATTAGCTATTCTATTTGCATACCACATACTCTTCGCCTTCCTAATAACATTTATCAGCGTCTTTCAGTACAGTTTGTAATGGGCTACTGTTGCTTGATTTTGACTACTTCTAACATTTTAGTAATTAATTTCTACTTTGTTCTAAAAGATTGTATTATCATCTATGTTATCGGCACTATAAATATCCTGCCACTCTTGTTCCTTGACAAGGTTTAAAAAACTCTCTATTGCTGTTGGATTAACGTTACTACATAGTTTGTAATTAAATATGACATTATACTTGAAAAAAGAGACAGCATTGGTCGTATATTTTTACTATTGCAGACCAATGCTGTCTCTTTTTTCAAGTATACCTGTTATCTGGTCGTTGTGCACAAGACATGGAGTCGCCAATCAATAAATATGACATTGGTTTGAGTACAAAAGCCTTTTAATGTTAAAACTTGTGCATCATGGTCTGAAAGGCCATTCACGCTCTTACTAACAGAATGTTCCTCTAGTAATGAAGAATGAATAAAAACATTGTCTATGGCTGTGCTACTGTTCCCCTGCACCCTAGTTGGAAAAAAGATAGTCTGCATCAGTTCATATGAATTTAGGAGATGTACCAACATCCTTTTTCTTGCACCATCATATACAAAATTAATATTGAAGTCACCAAATGTAACTAATTTCTGGTACTTCCTACAAATTGAATCAAGAACACTGTCTAGCTTGAGCAGAAATGCTCTGAAGTCGGAGTTAGGGGACCTATAAACAGCAACAATTAGAAGTTTAATTTCACTAAATTCAACTGCCCCTGCACAACATTCAAATACCTGTTCAGTGCAGTGTCGTGATACATCTATGGACTCAAAGGGATTGCTGTTTTTTACGTACACAGCCACTCCCCCACCCAGCAAGATACTCCTTGGTAAACAGCCAGCTAAGCTTTATCCTGGCTTGCTTACTAAATGAAAATTTCAAGTCTCAGATTAATTTAGCAGACCTCATGTTGACACGTCAAGAGATATGTTGTTGGTTGGTATTACACCGATATGATAAGTCATGGGATAGCGATATGCCCATATGCATACGGCGGTATATCGCGTACACAAGGTATAAGAGGGCAGTGCATTGGCGGAGCTGTCATTTGCTCTCAGGCGGTTCATGTGAAAAGGATTCCGACGTTATTATGGCCGCACGACAAGAGTCAACAGACTTGGAACGCGGAATAGTAGTTGGAACTATACGTTTGGGACATTTCAGTCCCAGTGTACTGATAATACCAAATTTCAGGCATTACCTCTCAACACGGGCAAAGCAGTGGCGGACACCCTTCACTTAACGACCGACAGCAGCGGCATTTGCGTAGAGACAACAGACAAGCAACACTGCGTGAATTAACCGCAGAAACCGCTGTGGGACGTACGACGAACGTATTTGTTGGAACTGTGCAACGAAATTTTGCGGTAATGGACTATGGCAGCAGACGACCGATGCGAGTGCCTTTGCACCTCTCCTTGGCTCGTGATCATGTCGGTTGGACGCTATACGATTGGAATACTTTGGCCTAGTGAGTCCCGATGTCAGCTGGTAAGAGTTGATAGTAGGTTTCGAGTGCTGCGAACACCCCACGAAGCCATTGACCCAAGTTTTCAACAGGGCACTGCGCAAGCTGGTGGTGGTTCCATAATGGTGAGGGCTGTGATACTTGTGACACACACTGTGTCCTCTGTCTATCTGAACCTATCATTGACTGGTAATGGTTATGTTCGGCTACTTGGAGACCATTTGAAGCCATAGACATCATGTTTTCAAACAACGATGGAAATCTCGTGGATGGCAATGTACCATGTCTCCAGGCCACAAATGTTTGCGATTGGTTTGAAGAACATTCTGGACAGTTCGTGGTTTCCCGACATGAATTCCATTGAACATTTGTGGGACATAATCGAAAGGTCACAAAATGTGCACCGGCAACACTTTCGCAGTTATGGGCGGCTATGGTGGCAGCATGGCTCAATATTTCTGCAGCCAAACACGATATTAAGACGTATCCCATGACTTTTGTCACGGCAGTGTCTTTAATGTCGTAATTTTCTGTAACTATGGCCCGAACACGTAACTGCGGTGCAAGCACTCAGTCGCGAATTATTAGTTGTGTAGACCCGAACAGCTGTTATCTGCATTTCTTTTGCACTCCACTTGACAGTTCGATTGTGCTACATTTTCTGAAACCGATAAATTACTCTATTGGCATACATGGAAAGCGGAAGTTGATGTTGAACTTCCTTGAGAAGCGAACATGATTTCAATTTTGTTACATACAGCGTGATTCAAAAAGAATACCACAACTTTAAAAATGTGTATTTAATGAAAGAAACATAATATAACCTTCTGTTATACATCATTACAAAGAGTATTTAAAAACGTTTTTTTTTTCACTCAAAAACAAGTTCAGAGATGTTCAATATGGCCCCCTCCAGACACTCGAGCAATATCAACCAGATACTCCAACTCGTTCCACACTCTCTGTAGCATATCATGCGTAACAGTTTGGATAGCTGCTGTTATTTCTCGTTTCAAATCATCAATGGTGGCTGGGAGAGGTGGCCGAAACACCATATCCTTAACATACCCCCATAAGAAAAAATCGCAGGGGGTAAGATCAGGGCTTCTTGGAGGCCAGTGATGAAGTGCTCTGTCACGGGCTGCCTGGCGGCCGATCCATCGCCTCGGGTAGTTGACGTTCAGGTAGTTACGGACAGATAAGTGCCAATGTGGTGGCGCTCCATCCTGCTGAAATATGAATTGTTGTGCTTCTTGTTCGAGCTGAGGGAACAGCCAATTCTCTAACATCTCCAGATACTGTAGTCCAGTTACAGTAGCACCTTCGAAGAAAAAGGGACCAAAAACTTTATTGGCTGAAATGGTACAGAAAACGTTCACCTTAGGCGAGTCACGTTCATACTGAGTTGTTTCCCGCGGATTCTCAGTGCCCCATATACAGACATTGTGACGGTTGACTTTCCCGTTAGTGTGAAAAGTTGCTTCATCACTAAACACAATCTTTGAAACGAAAGATTCATCTGTTTCCATTTGAGCAAGGATAAAATCACAGAAATCGATTCTTTTAATCTTATCAGCTGCAGACAGTGCTTGAACCAATTTCAGACGATAAGGTTTCATAACTAACCTTTTTCGTAGGACTCTCCATACAGTTGATTGTGGAATTTGCAGCTCTCTGCTAGCTCTGCGAGTCGATTTTCCTGGGCTGCGAACAAATGCTTGCTGGATGCGTGCTACATTTTCATCACTCGTTCTCGGCCGTCCAGAACTTTTCCCTTTGCACAAACACCCATTCTCTGTAAACTGTTTATACCAACGTTTAATACACCACCTATCAGGAGGTTTAACACCATACTTCGTTCGAAATGCACGCTGAACAACTGTCGTCGATTCACTTCTGCCGTACTCAATAACACAAAAAGCTTTCTGTTGAGCGGTCGCCATCTTAGCATCAACTGACGCTGACGCCTAGTCAACAGCGCCTCACGCGAACAAATGTACAACTAAATGAAACTTTATAGCTTCCTTAATTCGCCGACAGATAGTGCTTAGCTGTGCCTTTTGTCGTTGCAGAGTTTTAAATTCCTATAGTTGTGGTATTATTTTTGAATCATCCTGTACTTTTGCGTGTGATCACAAATATGTAAGAAAATTTAAATAATACTGTATACTATTCATATTTCTAATTATTTAGCTTTGATCTGTCACAGATATTTTCAATATATTTGTAGTACAATGTATTTTACAAAGAAAAGTAAACTTGAGACGTAACTACGGTCAAAATATCTATCCACAGGGTGTTCATGTTAAATTACACTGAAGCGCCAAAGAAACTCGTATAGGCATACGTGTTCAAATACAGAGATATGTAAACAGGCAGAAGACGGCGCTGCGGTCGACAACGGCGAAATAAGACAACACAGCAGTTGTTAGGTGGGTTACTGCTGTTACAATGGCACGTTATCAAGATTTAAATGAGTTTGAACGTGGTGTTACAGTCGGCGCACGAGCGATGGTACACAGCATCTCCGATATAGCGATGAAGTGGAGATTTTCCTGTACGGCCTTTTTACGAGTGTACCATGAGCATCAGGAAGCCAGTAAAACATCAAATCACCGACATCGCTGTGCCGGAAAAAGATCCTGCAACAACGGGACCAACGACGTCTGAAGAGAATCGTTCAACGTGACAGAAGTGCAACCCTTCCGAAACTACTGCAGATTTCAATGCTAGGCCGTCAACAAGTGCCAGCGTGCGAACCATTTAACGAAACATCATCGATATGGGCTTTCGTAGCCTAGGGTCCACTCTTGTTTTCTTGATGACTACACGACACAAACCCTTACGCCTCGCCTGTGCCCGTCAACTCAGACATTGGATCGTTGATGACTGGCAACATGTTGCCTTGTCGGACGAGTCTCGTTTCAAACTGATGCCTTGCAATGTGTTGTTTAGAAGAGATCTCCACCCCGTCGTACTCTTACGAATTTATGGGCAGCCCTGCAGTATCCATGGCGACAGTTCCCTCCAGCACTACGTCAGATATTACTCGAGTCCATGCCAAGTAGTGTTGCGGCACTTCAGCATGCTCGCCTGGGCAGGTGTACCAGTTTCTTTGCCTCTTTAGTGTATTTAGCCTTATTGGTACAGTATTTAAATACCAGAAATAAAAGTAGCTTTTTAATACCAGTTGCAGATTTTATTGCAGTAAGTAATGAGCAAGAAAGTAGATGGGACACCATATCGCCCTTATGCCCAAAACACATTGGTCTCATGACTACGCGAAATACTTGAATAAAACTCAGTCAGAGGGAAGAGATTAAAATTATTTGTCATTGTGAAGTATGAGAGCAAAGTTTGGGCGAATATAATCACTGAAGTCTGCTAAATTGAGGCAGATGAGAGTTGCATGGCAAGAAGTGATAGACTGTGAAAAAGGATCTTTTTGTGTGAATTTTAAAATTTTTCCGGACATTGAATTTCAGCTTGCAGCTGTCGACGTTTAATTCATCGGACGATATTTCGAGTGGGCACCTGCCAATCATCTTTAGGTGAGCCACCCAATACGAAGACTTCCTCCGTTCCGCCATATGTAGCGCGCTGCGCGTTTGCGTTCATTCCCTTAAAATTCAAGTTAGACGGTGCACACCTCCCGGCGGCAGCGCCCTCGCTAGTGGAACCGCGTGGTTCAACTCTCCTCTGTGTTACCGCTCGCTGAGGCCGATGGCGCAATCTGCCGTCTTCTTTTTTTTTTGGTCATCAGTCTACTGACTGGTTTGATGCGGCCCGCCACGACTTCCTTTCCTTTGCTAACCTCTTCATCTCAGAGTAGCACTTGCAACCTACGTCCTCAATTCTTTGCTTGACGTATTCCAATCTCTGTCTTCCTCTACAGTTTTTGCCCTCTACAGCTCCCTCTAGTACCATGGAAGTCATTCCCTCATGTCTTAGCAGATGTCCTATCATCCTGTCCCTTCTCCTTATCAGTGTTTTCCACATATTCCTTTCCTCTCCGATTCTGCGTAGAACCTCCTCATTCCTTACCTTATCAGTCCACCTAATTTTCAACATTCGTCTATAGCACCACATCTCAAATGCTTCGATTCTCTTCTGTTCCGGTTTTCCCACAGTCCATGTTTCACTACTATACAATGCTGTACTCCAGACGTACATCCTCAGAAATTTCTTCCTCAAATTAAGGCCGGTATTTGATATTAGTAGACTTCTCTTGGCCAGAAATGCCTTTTTTCCCATAGCGAGTCTGCTTTTGATGTCCTCCTTGCTCCGTCCGTCATTGGTTATTTTACTGCCTAGGTAGCAGAATTCCTTAATTTCATTGACTTCGTGACCATCAATCCTGATGTTAAGTTTCTCGCTGTTCTCATTTCTACTACTTCTCATTACCTTCGTCTTTCTCCGATTTATTCTCAAACCATACTGTGCATTCATTAGACTGTTCATTCCGTTCAGCAGATCATTTAATCCTTCTTCACTTTCACTCAGTATAGCAATGTCATCAGCGAATCGTATCACTGGTATCCTTTCACCTTGTATTTTAATTCCACTCCTGAACCTTTCTTTTATTTCCATCATTGCTTCCTCGATGTACAGATTGAAGAGTAGGGGCGAAAGGCTACAGCCTTGTCTTACACCCTTCTTAATACGAGCACTTCGTTCTTGATCGTCCACTCTTATTATTCCCTCTGGGTTGTTGTACATATTGTATATGACCCGTCTCTCCCTATAGCTTACCCCTACTTTTTTCAGAATCTCGAACAGCTTGCACCATTTTGTATTGTCGAACGCTTTTTCCAGCTCGACAAATCCTATGAAAGTGTCTTGATTTTTCTTTAGCCTTGCTTCCATTATTAGCCGTAACGTCAGAATTGCCTCTCTCGTCCCTTTACTTTTCCTAAAGCCAAACTGATCGTCACCTAGCGCATTCTCAATTTTCTTTTCCATTCAGCTTCGATGCATGAGCTGTTAAGCTGATTGTGCGAGAATTCTCGCACTTGTCAGCTCTTGCCGTCTTCGGAATTGTGTGGATGATGCTTTTCCGAAAGTCAGATGGTATATCGCCAGATTCATATATTCTACACACCAACGTGAATAGCCGTTTTGTTGCCACTTCCCCCAATGATTTTAGAAATTCTGATGGAATATTATCTATCCCTTCTGCCTTATTTGACCGTAAGTCCTCCAAAGCTCTTTTAAATTCCGAGTCTAATACTGGATCCCCTATCTCTTCTAAATCGACTCCGGTTTCTTCTTCTATCACATCAGACAAATCTTCATCCTCATAGAGGCTTTCAATGTATTCTTTCCACCTATCTGCTCTCTCCTCTGCATTTAATAGTGGAATTCCCGTTGCACTCTTAATGTTACCACCGTTGCTTTTAATGTCACCAAAGGTTGTTTTGACTTTCCTGTAAGCTGAGTCTGTCCTTCCGACAATCATATCTTTTTCGATGTCTTCACATTTTTCCTGCAGCCATTTAGTCTTAGCTTCCCTGCACTTCCTATTTATTTCATTCCTCAGCGACTTGTATTTCTGTATTCCTGATTTTCCCGGAACATGTTTGTACTTCCTCCTTTCATCAATCAACTGAAGTATTTCTTCTGTTACCCATGGTTTCTTCGCAGCTACCTTCTTTGTACCTATGTTTTCCTCCCCAACTTCTGTGATGGCCCTTTTTAGAGATGTTCATTCCTCTTCAACTGTACTGCCTACTGCGCTATCCTTATTGCTGTATCTATAGCGTTAGAGAACTTCAAACGTATCTCGTCATTCCTTAGTACTTCCGTATCCCACTTCTTTGCGTATTGATTCTTCCTGACTAATGTCTTGAACTTCAGCCTACTCTTCATCACTACTATATTGTGATCTGAGTCTATATCTGCTCCTGGGAACGCCTTACAATCCAGTATCTGATTTCGGAATCTCTGTCTGACCATGACGTAATCTAATTGAAATCTGCCCGTATCTCCCGGCCTTTTCCAAGTATACCTCCTGCTCTTGTGATTCTTGAACAGGGTATTCGCTATTACTAGCTGAAACTTGTTACAGAACTCAATTAGTCTTTCTCCTCTTTCATTCCTTGTCCCAAGTCCATATTCTCCTGTAACCTTTACTTCTACTCCTTCCCTTACAACTGCATTCCAGTCGCCCATGACTCTTAGATTTTCGTCCCCCTTTACATACTGCATTACCCTTTCAATATCCTCATACACTTTCTCTATCTGTTCATCTTCAGCTTGCGACGTCGGCATGTATACCTGAACTATCGTTGTCGGTGTTGGTCTGCTGTCTACTCTGATTAGAACAAACCGGTCACTGAACTGTTCACAGTAACGCACCCTCTGCCCTACCTTCCTATTCATAACGAATCCTACACCTGTTATACCATTTTCTGCTGGTGTTGATATTACCCGATACTCATCTGACCAGAAATCCTTGTCTTCCTTCCACTTCACTTCACTGATCCCTACTATATCTAGATTGAGCATTTGCATTTCCCTTTTCAGATTTTCTAGTTTCCCTACCACGTTCAAGCTTCTGACATTCCACGCCCCGACTCGTAGAACGTTATCCTTTCGTTGATTCTTCAATCTTTTTCTCATGGTAACCTCCCCCTTGGCAGTCCCCTCCCGGAGATCCGAATGGGGGCCTATTCCGGAATCTTTTGCCAATGGAGAGATCATCATGACACTTCTTCAATTACAGGCCACATGTCCTGTGGATACACGTTACGTGTCTTTAATGCAGTGGTTTCCATTGCCTTCTGCATCCTCATGTCGTTGATCATTGCTGATTCTTCCGCCTTTAGGGGCAATTTCCCACCCCTAGGGCAAGAGAGTGCCCTGAACCTCTATCCGCTCCTCCGCCCTCTTTGACAAGGCCGTTGGCGGAATGAGGCTGACTTCTTATGCCGGAAGTCTTCGGCCGCCAATGCTGATTATTTATCAAAATTTAGGCAGTGGCTGGGATTATGAATCAAAGCCGCTACCCCTAGACCACGGGTCTATTAGAGCAAATCGTACAGATGACGTGGTTCCACGCACTGTCCAACTGGTGGCCGCTATCACCATTCGTCAGTTTTTCTGGCAGGCATATTTCCACAGATTCTTTAATACTGTAGTCGCAGAAAGATATTGTTGTGGTCAGAATCATAGGCCCATCACACTCCACTGAATGTCCGTGGATATACTGCTTTCGGCAATAGCGACTTGCTTAGTTGCAAAAGGTGAGTGCAGCGTTGATGTTCAGTGCAGCGTTCTTTCACAGTCCGTGTGGTCTGTCCTAAGTAAACCATACTAAACTGACAAAGTATTTTGCAAAATTCCGGCCTTCCGCAGTAAGAAGTCGTCTATCATCGATCCCAATAAGCCTTGAATCTTACATGGTGGACGGAAAGTCACTTTCGCTTGAAATTTACGGAGGATTCTTGCTATAAACGAAATGTTCCCCAGCGAAAGGAAGGAAAGCTAAAGACTTTGTCGGTGAGTTCTCCTCTTTATCCACTCCCTGATTCTTTCTTTTAACTGACAGTACTCCGTTTATCTTTTGGGTGGAATATCCATTTTTTTCTGAACTCTGTCTTACGTGGGCGAGCTCTTTAGCCCAACTATTTGGATCTCAGACTGTGTAAGCTCTGAGTACGAGTGTTTCAAGCACGCTTATTGTTCGCGCTTGCAATTACAGATACGTATGAGTGGCTTTCCGATAAACTGAAAGCCCCAGAGTGCCATCGTTCTGTCGTCTAACCAATACTTCCATCATCTTCCTCCATTTCCATAGTCAGCCGAATGTTGTCATGAATGGAGTTGAGGCGATGAAGAAACACCATCAGTTTATCCTCTTCATGGGGTCACACTGTGAAAGTACTGTCCGTATTTCCTACAAAATACAGTTGGTTTATGGGCAGCTAATTCAAGCTCTCTCCTCGAAATACTCCATAAAAGGGTTGGGCACCAGGGGAGACAGAGGCCTGTCCATGGTGACGCTGTTAGTCTGTTCAAAATATTCTTCATTGAACATAAACAGGTTGAAGATTGAGGATGCCGAAAGAAAGCGGTGACGTCCACCTGAAACTTGTTCACAATTAGTGACAAAAAATGAGCGAAGGAAACCTTTATAAAATGTGGCACCACATCAAAGTTAGGCAAACGGACAGAACTGCTCAGACGGGGAACCCCCTTGTCTATTGATAAAGTCAGCTGAGTTACGGGTGTGATGGGGTCATTTACCTACCTACGGTCTCAGCAAAGAAGTGAGATGTTGGGCTAAAACATATGTAGGCGCTCCAATGATGCTCACTATTGGATGTAATGGAACCCTTTCCTTACGAATTTTTGGAAATCCATACAGTCATGCTGGTACGCAATTATGTGGTCTTAACCGTTTGATAATGTCCTGAGGTAAAGAGGAGGAATTCAGCAGTACAGAAGTTTTCCATTGCACCCGTTATGTAGGGTCGTGATCAATCCTCCTACAGTTAGAGTCGCTTACCAGGCCAAGTGTTTTATCGTCACACACACTACAAGGTAACAAAACGGTTGCATTACCTTTGCCAGCGTTCAGTACCACTACATCACGTTGTACAGGATGGCGGGTATGGGCAGGCGGTGGGCGTTATGGAATAATAGAGTAATTTTTAGAGAAAGGCCATTTATTGGCTAAAGCATGTTGAACGGGGCTACATAGGCCTAGGGAGGTGAGGGTGAGCCAGAGCTTGCAAGTTGGCGAACATTGTTCGCGAAGCTACCGAAAGTGGTTGTCTGCCAAAACTAAGTCCACAGTGCCGCAGCACCGGGAGAAGCGGGAGATGTTCAATGCTACAGGGCGCGCATCCGACTCGCGGGGTGAGCAAGAATGCAAGAGAGCGGGCCCGGCGACGGGCGGCCGGGTATATTCGACGCACCACGCGGCTTCCTCCACCCTGATTGGTCAGGACCGAGCAAACCGTGCGGGCGGCATGGAACTTTCCAGAGCGTTGCCTGCTAAGCGACGCCTGGGACGGCGTTACCTCGTCAGCACACGAGAGAGGCGCGTGAACAAGGTGCCCTTTCTCGGTGCTGACTTCCTGTTACTAGACCGTGGGACGAAAGAATTTACAGGCAGCTAACACTGCCGGGCGTGGCTTGGCCGCAATGGAAAAATGAAGTTACCGTTTGGGTGCTCATATAATAAAGTAAAATCCCTTATTGTCTGGCTCATCCTTTACATTCCTCCCCCTTCCGTGGGAGCGGAGAACGTACGTGAATTCGCTCAATGTAATTATTATTTGACTGTAAACAAATTTATCTTGCAAAAGAAAGTGAACATCACTTGATTAAGAATGGCCCTCACGGAAGACGGCAGGGGTCTTAACCTATGGGAGGGTGTAGAGACTCTAAAGACCTCCTAAGGGTCGCAAAGGGACTTACATCAATAATATTGTGTGCATACGAGAACCATCATAAACCATCAAAACATCATAAAACGTCAAAACATCATAACATCATAAAATATCAAATCAAAATTAGAACAAAACATAGCAGTGTGAATTAGATAAACATGTCAAGTGCTCTTGTTGCTACGTTGAATCAAAAAGTCTTTTTTTTCTTTTGTTGGAATAAGTTGAAAATATAAACATATCACCACTGATGAGTCACGGCGAGGGCGAGTGGCACGAGGCGGCGTGGTGTGTTGTCGTCAGCGGGCAGTGTGCAGGCTGCCGGCGGGTAGGGGGCGGGGGCGTGGCCGTGGCCAGGTCCGTGCACTGGAACTCAGCGCAGGGGGGTATGAGGGGAGGTCCACATATTTCAAAACACAGTTGAAAAGGGAGTTATCACTAAGGGAACACTTCACTACACTACACTAGTTTTTCCACATTAGGTGATATTACCATTGCACTCTTAAAACTAAGGGAGGGCACATGCCTGATGGGTTCTTGTTTTCTCTTTTTTGTTTAGTTTAGTTTGTGGCTGTTTACCATTCATTTAAGTGTGCCAACAGGCGAAGGTAAGAAATTTCTACATTTATGTATGTTTATGTAATTTTAAACAGAACCTACGGTAACAACGCGCCTCTCTCGTGTGCTGACGAGGTAACGCCGTCCCAGGCGTCGCTTAGCAGGCAACGCTCTGGAAAGTTCCATGCCGCCCGCACGGTTTGCTCGGTCCTGACCAATCAGGGTGGAGGAAGCCGCGTGGTGCGTCGAATATACCCGGCCGCCCGTCGCCGGGCCCGCTCTCTTGTATTCTTGCTCACCCGCGAGTCGGAGGCGCGCCCTGTAGCATTGAACATCTCCCGCTTCTCCCGGTGCTACGGCACTGCGGACTTAGTTTTGGCAGACAACCACTTTCGGTAGCTTCGCGAACAATGTTCGCCAACTTGCAAGCTCTGGCTCACCCTCACCTCCCTAGGCCTATGTAGCCCCGTTCAACATGCTTTAGCCAATAAATGGCCTTTCTCTAAAAATTACCCTATTATTCCATAACGCCCACCGCCTGCCCATACCCGCCATCCTGTACAAATTGGTGTCAGAAGTGGGATTACGCGTGTCATCACGCCAGACGCGTTGTTGCATTATGCATTAGTAAATTGGTTCATGAAAATATAAAAATGAGTTACACAAATATTATGAATTGCTGCATATGCTATATCAATACGTAAACAAAGAAAGTTAAGTGCCTCTTTGGGCTGACTCTAACGTGTAATGACGTTCACATTATGAGAAGTTTGTAATGCATCAATGTATTTGCTGAACATATCAAGTGAAATTGACAAAGAAAAGTGACACCAGTTTGGTGCAGGTGGGGCGTAAATTGTGTCGTTGGGTGTCAAGACTGTTGTTAACAAGAGGAGAAACACGACGAAGTCCATAGTGGACCGAGGGACGGATAGCTGAGTACTCGGTGGGGCAGTTGCGTTGCTGTAATTTGTGGAGGCTCAGCCATCTTGCAGGACAGAA
Source organism: Schistocerca nitens (assembly GCF_023898315.1). Lineage (NCBI taxonomy): Eukaryota > Metazoa > Arthropoda > Insecta > Orthoptera > Acrididae > Schistocerca > Schistocerca nitens. The sequence continues at coordinate 965,712,345 of NC_064615.1, forward strand.
TATCAGAAAGGAGACATCTGACATATGGGCGGACGGTCTGCTGTGGCACTTGTCAAAAGTGCTCACAGGAACAGGAAATAACACAGGGAGTGACGAGATGAATGGCAAGGACCCAAGAACGGGTGGATCCCCTAAGGGCGTGACACTGTTTAATCTTTAGTAGTAAATCAGCCTGAGAGTAGGCTGGGCGCAGGATGAACGCTGCTAGACTATAGTAGTCATATGGAGACAAGAGCCACTGACGCGTAGACGAAAGTGATAGGTAGGCGATCGATTTACGAAACCGAAAATTGAAGGAATAAATCGATCAGCTGGGCTCTCTGCGGGCGCTAACCGCAACGTGTAAGGTACACGGCCCTGGAGGAATTCAACGCCGTTGGTAGGGAAAAGCAAAACTCGACAAGAACCTAGAGATTTCCACAGTAGAAGCAGAAAGCGCAAGGAGTAATTTCTGAAGGACTTTTCCTTTACGAAGATACAGTGCATGGCGAATCGTTGACACGACGTTATCGCCTTCTTAACTGTGTACATGACAATGCTGCGACTCCAAAATAGCTCCTACCTACTTCTTCCTAAAACTCGACCTCTCTCACATAAAAAAACTTTACTGTGCAACAAAATTCACCGTCTTCATCCTCTCAACATTTTGCGACTAAACTCGCCGTCTCTATAACTCCATGGTGCTGGCCTCCTCAGGCCCAGCTGGTTGCTTAAAACTCCGTCTATCCTTGGTTATATCGCAGTGTCCTGGGACACGTCATACAGTTAAATGCTACTACTTCAATAGTCGGTATTCCTTCGGAAAATACAATGGGAAAACAAAGAAGGCTCAAGGTTTTGAACAGAGATTTCCGCTTACTGGGCGTTTAGCTGCGGGCTAGACGCGGTTAGCGTCTGATGTTGCCTGATCAGCTGTCGTCAGAGACCACGGAACACTGTTCTCGTGAACTCTTCTTCGAGATGGAAGATCAAAGTCTGGGCTGAATAGTTTTGTGTCTGTTGAAAGTTGACAGATCAAAGTGGGTAGGATGGACTATGTCGCGAAACGGAAAAGTGAAGGAACGACACAGACAGCTAAGGGACCGCGCGGGTGCCAGCCGCGTCACGTAAGGTACGTGCCCTTGCGGGTTTGGTCCTCTTGTTCATCCAACAGACTAGGTATATGGCCAAAGCTTGCTCGTTCTGTGGGTGTGATTCACTCTGTTTACGTTATCTATCACGGGGGTAGGCATGTGGTATGTCCCTCCAGATAAACATTCAAATACAAATGAAAATAAAGCATGGTTACATCCTAAATTACTCTTCCAAAACAATTTATCACCTAAGACATCATTATTATTAAACAAATAATTGGCAGTACTCGGGAACTTACTCTAGCATACTTGAAATCCTACAAAATGATTATTCTCATCAATATAGTAACACAGTGACACATGGGAACACTAGGTTGATACTAAATTACTAAATTACTGGTGCTGGCAAAACTTTAGCAAAATTCTCTAAATAGGTAGTAATAAAACAGTCAAAATGAACAACAATAAGATAATACATGGACTTAAATAATTGGACACAAGAAATTAGACATAAGTAATTTGACATAAGTAATTAGACATAAGTAATTGGCAACTCGTCATAGTGATACAAGCTGTTGCACAACCGCAACAAAAGCAAAAGTTCAAGATATTATTTCCTTCAAACAAAACTTCCTTACTCTCCAGTTACATTTCGTAGCAAAATGAATGTAAGCATCCCTTGGTATTCCTTTATGCTCTCGTTTGTATTTTCATTCGAACTAATCTTTGGTACTTCTACCCACAAGAAAACTGTCATTAAGTAATGGCAATGTTGTGTGTAATGCTGTGGAATAGTGTGATGTCACGTTAATACTTCCTTTAACAAGACTCTGATGAAAAGTGGTTTTGTGTCGCCTTCAATGAACAGACCAATAATTATTAAACATGTGATATGCTGTTTGCTGTGTTGATTTGTTTTTGCAAATATTTGTGATTATCAGTCACCCAGTCAATCGTTCAAGGATATGATTGTTGTTCCTTTTGTTAATTCTCTCACTTACCTGCTTCCATATAATCAATATTGGCGGCTCGACGAAGCTGGCTGCATCTCGAAGACGTCGATATGACTTACCTGTCGGTGCTTTGGTTTTCAATAAAATTAAAGTTCATGTGTCATATAAAAAGTGTGTAGGGAGCAAAGTAAGTTCCTGACTATTGAGAATGTGCATAAAGTTATTCAAAGGGTTCGTTATACAATGGTTAAGTATTTCTGTGTTGAGATTCAGTGCAGCTTGAGGTGCTAAGGTGCGACAGGCGTCGCCCTCGTGAGATTGTAAGTTGCTGACAGTACAGCTGACAGTACGGCTGCGTCCGGTTTCACTGGCTCGGCAGCATAACTGGCGTTCACGCTCGGTCCGTCCTCTTGCTACGCGTGGAGTTTAGTCTCTCGGTACTGTCACTAAACTTCCTTCCAGAATTAGCTTATGTTGTTCACGACAGTTATGCATGGGGGATGTTCTTCTCTAAGGGACTCTAATAACTTCAATCGTTAGAGGTCACAAAACTATCGGGTTCCAATTATTTTATTTAAACACTCTGTTCTTCTAAAATTTAGGTAACTGGCAGGTGTTAGGCTTCTATAGAAACTGTATTTTGCGATGGCATTCCAAACCCAACTCCTTGGCTAACGCGTTTCCCACACAGCGGTCGTTTACAGGACAGATATAGCGACAAGTGCCGGCTTCCTTGACACCATATAGATCCGTTTACTAACCGTGGTGGTAATACAACATAGCCGGAGATCGATCTGAAATTTCAATGTTTTCTAATCCTGATAGTTTCCACAATGCGTACCAGGAAAATAGATCCCCATCTTAGATCAGGCTAGTAAAATCTGTAGGGCAATATTGAGCTGGTGAATTTATTTCTATAATTATCACTTTAGGTTTGCTGTTTAAACTGCAACGTACGAATGTACGAATGTGTAGCGTGGTTGACGCACGTGGCGTGCAGGGCGAATGGTGGGTGATGAGGAGGGGCGAGGGGAAAGGTGCAGATGCTGCACGCGCCAAAGACAGAGGCGGTGGGTGGGGAAGGGGGAACTGCAATGGCCGCTCTCTCGGCAGGCAGGTGAGAGGGAAGGGAAGGGGGCCGCGTCGCGAGCTGACAGGGAGGGGCGGGACTCGCCGCATGTGAACAGCTGTAGACAACAGCGGCGGCATTTACGCGACTCCTTCCGTGGCATTTAATATACAGAAATACGTGGTACCAAGAAAACTTACCTTGTCTGTTCACATCGCATCATGAAAACAATAAAACAGCACTTGAGGAAGACTCCTTTTCTTTAGAGTAACATATTGGTTGTTTAACTTGGACATACTTATTCTTGTTATTATCGTTGTGTGATCATTTAGCGACACATACATGTAATTGGGCGTATTTCAAAGACAGGTAGACGGCACCATGTAGTCACTGATCTACTGGCAGTTACGAAGGCGTGTTACTATCATGTTTTTATGGTAAAGCTTTAGCAGCTGTGTTCGTGCACTATTCACTAAATTAAGAGGTGAAATGTGAATCCCTTTGATATATTCTAGATTAACTGATTCTTTCTCTAAGTGTTCTGTTGACAAGGACAACTTTCCCCTTAATTCCATGATTAAAGAATGTTTGTGTTTTTAATTCTCGACTGCTACGATAACATTACTGGAGACGTTAAATGACAAGACAAAATGATTACATAACTTCAAGCACTTCCATTAGCATGTGACATCATAAATTCTATTACCAGTTACCAATGGTTGCCAATTCTTATGTCTACTTATAACTAACATGCACAATTTAATTAAATGTATAGTAACTACGGTGTTTTCCGTCAATTGATTCTCTTGCTTCATGCAGGACTTTTCCAACTGTTTACATACCATTCCAGACCTACTTTCAGGAACGCAAATCATAGGGATTTGACCTTAGAGCATATCTACGTTGCTGTCTAGGCGGTTGTATTACCTTCTTTCTTGCTTTTTTGGGTGGAACTACTGGCGTAATAGGCCGAGCTTCTCCGGTCGGAATTTCGTGCTGAACCAAATACGTAGACGGTAGAAACTGCCTCTCTTCAAATAACAACGAAAATTCCTCTAATACTGGCTGCAACATCCTTTTCTCCTCACTTTTTAAATGACCTAACTTCTCTGCTAACTGACTCCTTAACGTTGACGCGACATATCGCACTTCCCTAACTGAACATTTCTTTCCTTTCCTTCCTTTCTCATCTTTATCTCGCTGCTTATCAGCTCCTCTTATTTCCTCAAAAATTTCCTGACCACTGGCAACAATAGTACCCTTCGGTATCACAACATCTTCTACACCAAAATTATCTATACTTACTGGTATCGCAAAACCCTTCTGTCTCCTCTCCGGTCGGCAGATACTTCTTTTTATATGTACTGACTGACGATCTAAAACATCATTCTGGGTGAGCGGGTCAACCAGAATGTCTGTCTTGGGCTGTTCTTGATTTTTGACATCTATCCAGAGAATCTTTCCACTTCCGCCTTTTATCCTCACAGGGTCAGTGGTTTTTATCGCCCACATCTGCGGTTTTATGGGAGACTGTGAACGGCGCCTTTCGCAGCTCCCTCGCGTCTGACGGGGGTGCGCACTGGCAAATCGGTGAATTGCTTCGCCGAACTGCACAGTTCGCGTTCGATAATCCACTATCCCCTGATAACGGTGCAGGAAGTCATTCCCTAGTATGATGTCAAATTCACCCTTCTTTAACCTTACTACCTCCATCCTCTGACTGTATTTACCCTCGTCGATTTGCAGACTCACTACACACGAACCTGCAGGGACAATTACTTCCTCTCCAAGGCCACTGATATTGTACCGGGGTGGCTGTAACACCCTTCGATCATTTTTCTCCACAAACAATACACTAACTTGAGCACCAGTATCAACTAAAATTCTAACTAATTTGTTCCCGAGTACGCCAAATAGACTAACGTGTTCCACCTCTTTACATTTTTCGGTCCTAACCGGGCGTATTATTTTTGTCGGGGGCGCGGGTGGGTGGCGGAACCTGCCCCCCAAGCGTTTCCCTGATTCGACCCCACGTTGCGGCGGTGGCCGCGCATCTGATTAGAAAATGGAGACTTTGTGGGGCAAACATTATTAGCATGACCTACTGTCTGGCAAATAGTGCAATACGGCGCGCGACAGCGCATTGCCGTATGGTTGGGCTTCCCACAACGCTGACAAAATACTTCTTTTGCTGGGACCGGTACTGGGTTCGTTGGGCGCGGGGCGGCAGCGCAAAAACGCAACACCTCTTCGCGTAGCATTGCCAAACGAACAGCTTCAAACAGAGAAGTGGGGGAGGCTGCTTTGACCTCTCCTCCGATGCGGGGGTCAATACCGCGAACAAATGCATCAATTGCACGCGCTTCCGCTTCTGAGCGCAAAATTCTGTTTTCACTGGCATTTTCACCTAGCTTGTAGGTACGACAAGACACTGCTCGTATGCGATCTGCAAAGGCATCAAAATCCTCATTAGGCTTCTGCCTAAGGGTTGATAATTGATCTCTGTAATATGCGGTACCTCTGGTATCGGAATAACGCATAGTCAATCCGCGGGCCAATACTTCAAATTCGTGCGTGTCACGCAATTCGTCCACCGTTTCTATGAACATTCGGGCTTCCCCTGTCAACTTCAGTCTGGCTACATTGACCAATAGATCATCCGGCCAGGCACACGTGCGACCCACATCACGAATATTTTGTAAAAACATAGCCACATTTTCGTGGGACTTCCCAGAAAACGTGGGAATGAAATCAGCCGCAGGAAAATTACTTACAGTCGCCATGTTAGCAGAAAGTGTGGCGTTTGTATTAGAGACAGAATTAGTGTTAGTCGCCTCTGTTTGAGCATTTGTTACAGGGGCGGAGCTAGCCACAGGTATGGAAGTTCGCGCACTAGCTTCCAGCGTCTGTTTCAAGACGCGGTTTTGCTCAAGTAGCTCCTGATTTTGTGCGAATAACTGGCGCATTTGTGCATTTATGGCCTCGAGCGGGTCTTGCGAGACAGGTGCCTCTACGGGGGTATCCCGTTCCGTCGCTCGTGTCCCTATCGGCATGTTTACAATTTTATGGGACGCTAGTGACCAGAAAAAAGTAATGATTGTTACAAAAAAAGGACGGCCACAAAGCTTCTCAATCCAGCGGCGGAAGATCGTCGAAGCTATAGTTGTAAGCATCGCGGCGACTTACATGGCGATGGAGGCGGTGCGACGCAGTGGTGGCGGCGACGGCTGGCGCGGCGGCGGATGACGGCGGCGGCGGCGTCCGGACCCTCGGGCGGCGGCAAATGTGTTGGCGGCGGACGGCGCTGGCTCGGCCGGTCGGCGATGGCGGCAGGCCCCTGGCGCGTCGGTGACAGCGGCGGGCGGTGGTGGATGGCGCGGCGGCGGCGACGGCTGGCGCGGCGGCGGATGACGGCGGCCCGGCCGGTCGCGCAGCGCAGCGCAGGCCCCTCCAACTCAGGCAGCGGGCAGCGCGGCGGCGTCCGGGTCACGTGGCTGACTAGCGTGGGCTGCCTCGCTGCAGCGCGCGCTCTGTGCGTGTTTAGTGGAGCAGCCACGGCCCACGTGGAGCAAACGTGGCGGCCGGTTGGCGCATTCCATGCGCGAAGTGTACGGCGTCTTGCCGGGAGGAATTTACTGTAGCGACAAAGTCACTACGGGAACGGATCCCACTTCTGACACCAATTTGTACAGGATGGCGGGTATGGGCAGGCGGTGGGCGTTATGGAATAATAGAGTAATTTTTAGAGAAAGGCCATTTATTGGCTAAAGCATGTTGAACGGGGCTACATAGGCCTAGGGAGGTGAGGGTGAGCCAGAGCTTGCAAGTTGGCGAACATTGTTCGCGAAGCTACCGAAAGTGGTTGTCTGCCAAAACTAAGTCCGCAGTGCCGTAGCACCGGGAGAAGCGGGAGATGTTCAATGCTACAGGGCGCGCCTCCGACTCGCGGGTGAGCAAGAATACAAGAGAGCGGGCCCGGCGACGGGCGGCCGGGTATATTCGACGCACCACGCGGCTTCCTCCACCCTGATTGGTCAGGACCGAGCAAACCGTGCGGGCGGCATGGAACTTTCCAGAGCGTTGCCTGCTAAGCGACGCCTGGGACGGCGTTACCTCGTCAGCACACGAGAGAGGCGCGTGAACAAGGTGCCCTTTCTCGGTGCTGACTTCCTGTTACTAGACCGTGGGACGAAAGAATTTACAGGCAGCTAACACTGCCGGGCGTGGCTTGGCCGCAATGGAAAAATGAAGTTACCGTTTGGGTGCTCATATAATAAAGTAAAATCCCTTATTGTCTGGCTCATCCTTTACATTCCGTCCTTTTTTCATATTTTAGCAAGTCATCAATTGACGATAGGAGGTGAACATTTGATTTATTAGACAAGACCGGTAAGTTAGCTGACAGAGGAATCATGAAATGGCTTTCAGGTATAAAAAAAAAATAATTAAAGGGGCGCGAATAGTAATTGAGTAAGCCATAGTGGCATGAAAGGTTATTAATGGCGTTCCGACAGGAACCGTTTGCTAAAGATCTGCGCGGAGGCTACGTCAGAGTGGCAGCTGACTGCAAGGCCGAAACTCGCGCTAAGTCAGAAAGGCGCGCGGCAGATAACTTCAAAAGGCAGCGCCGCGTCAGAGCTGCACGCGGCAGCTGAGAAGCGAAGTGCGCACGTGCGCGGCGCAGGAAGCATGCGTCAGATGTAAGAGCGAGAGAGAGCGATGAAGCCTACCGACGCTGTTCACTGCGCTGTCTGTATTTTACGCTCTCTCCACAGGGAAATAGATATGCATAATCGATATGGTTTATTCACCGATGACAAACAAACCACATGCCTACCCCCGTGATAGATAACGTAAACAGAGTGAATCACACCCACAGAACGAGCAAGCTTTGGCCATATACCTAGTCTGTTGGATGAACAAGAGGACCAAACCCGCAAGGGCACGTACCTTACGTGACGCGGCTGGCACCCGCGCGGTCCCTTAGCTGTCTGTGTCGTTCCTTCACTTTTCCGTTTCGCGACATAGTCCATCCTACCCACTTTGATCTGTCAACTTTCAACAGACACAAAACTATTCAGCCCAGACTTTGATCTTCCATCTCGAAGAAGAGTTCACGAGAACAGTGTTCCGTGGTCTCTGACGACAGCTGATCAGGCAACATCAGACGCTAACCGCGTCTAGCCCGCAGCTAAACGCCCAGTAAGCGGAAATCTCTGTTCAAAACCTTGAGCCTTCTTTGTTTTCCCATTGTATTTTCCGAAGGAATACCGACTATTGAAGTAGTAGCATTTAACTGTATGACGTGTCCCAGGACACTGCGATATAACCAAGGATAGACGGAGTTTTAAGCAACCAGCTGGGCCTGAGGAGGCCAGCACCATGGAGTTATAGAGACGGCGAGTTTAGTCGCAAAATGTTGAGAGGATGAAGACGGTGAATTTTGTTGCACAGTAAAGTTTTTTTATGTGAGAGAGGTCGAGTTTTAGGAAGAAGTAGGTAGGAGCTATTTTGGAGTCGCAGCATTGTCATGTACACAGTTAAGAAGGCGATAACGTCGTGTCAACGATTCGCCATGCACTGTATCTTCGTAAAGGAAAAGTCCTTCAGAAATTACTCCTTGCGCTTTCTGCTTCTACTGTGGAAATCTCTAGGTTCTTGTCGAGTTTTGCTTTTCCCTACCAACGGCGTTGAATTCCTCCAGGGCCGTGTACCTTACACGTTGCGGTTAGCGCCCGCAGAGAGCCCAGCTGATCGATTTATTCCTTCAATTTTCGGTTTCGTAAATCGATCGCCTACCTATCACTTTCGTCTACGCGTCAGTGGCTCTTGTCTCCATATGACTACTATAGTCTAGCAGCGTTCATCCTGCGCCCAGCCTACTCTCAGGCTGATTTACTACTAAAGATTAAACAGTGTCACGCCCTTAGGGGATCCACCCGTTCTTGGGTCCTTGCCATTCATCTCGTCACTCCCTGTGTTATTTCCTGTTCCTGTGAGCACTTTTGACAAGTGCCACAGCAGACCGTCCGCCCATATGTCAGATGTCTCCTTTCTGATATTCTGTCCTGCAAGATGGCTGAGCCTCCACAAATTACAGCAACGCAACTGCCCCACCGAGTACTCAGCTATCCGTCCCTCGGTCCACTATGGACTTCGTCGTGTTTCTCCTCTTGTTAACAACAGTCTTGACACCCAACGACACAATTTACGCCCCACCTGCACCAAACTGGTGTCACTTTTCTTTGTCAATTTCACTTGATATGTTCAGCAAATACATTGATGCATTACAAACTTCTCATAATGTGAACGTCATTACACGTTAGAGTCAGCCCAAAGAGGCACTTAACTTTCTTTGTTTACGTATTGATATAGCATATGCAGCAATTCATAATATTTGTGTAACTCATTTTTATATTTTCATGAACCAATTTACTAATGCATAATGCAACAACGCGTCTGGCGTGATGACACGCGTAATCCCACTTCTGACACCAATTTGTACAGGATGGCGGGTATGGGCAGGCGGTGGGCGTTATGGAATAATAGGGTAATTTTTAGAGAAAGGCCATTTATTGGCTAAAGCATGTTGAACGGGGCTACATAGGCCTAGGGAGGTGAGGGTGAGCCAGAGCTTGCAAGTTGGCGAACATTGTTCGCGAAGCTACCGAAAGTGGTTGTCTGCCAAAACTAAGTCCGCAGTGCCGTAGCACCGGGAGAAGCGGGAGATGTTCAATGCTACAGGGCGCGCCTCCGACTCGCGGGTGAGCAAGAATACAAGAGAGCGGGCCCGGCGACGGGCGGCCGGGTATATTCGACGCACCACGCGGCTTCCTCCACCCTGATTGGTCAGGACCGAGCAAACCGTGCGGGCGGCATGGAACTTTCCAGAGCGTTGCCTGCTAAGCGACGCCTGGGACGGCGTTACCTCGTCAGCACACGAGAGAGGCGCGTGAACAAGGTGCCCTTTCTCGGTGCTGACTTCCTGTTACTAGACCGTGGGACGAAAGAATTTACAGGCAGCTAACACTGCCGGGCGTGGCTTGGCCGCAATGGAAAAATGAAGTTACCGTTTGGGTGCTCATATAATAAAGTAAAATCCCTTATTGTCTGGCTCATCCTTTACAACGTAGATTTTATAGTGCAGCCCTTTGTGCAGTGGTTAAGTTTCGAGGAGTAGCTCTCAAAAGAGCATGGCATGTTTTCCTTTTTATTTCTTCTGCAGCATGCCATGGAATGCTTCGTGCAGCTTCTTCAACACGACTCACAAAACTAATTAAAGGCGGTGCTCTAGGTGAAGGTGCAAAATTGAGTCCCTTGCTTAATAGAGTCAGCGTCGCATCGTCCAAATTTTTCTCCATGAAACTGACAACTAAACGCCGTACAATTATCTCTTGTGTTGACGACTGCTGTGGCAGCAGATGTCCAAATTTCGACATCTGCTGAAAACTTAGATCCTTTTAACTCCGAAGCCACTCCATCAACCCAGTCCGGGGATACAGGGGAGAGATGCGTTCCAACATTTAGCTGTAACTGGTACAGTTCTTTTGAAATGGCATCTAGTCTTCGTATCGTATAGAAAATCCTGTCTTTGACAATAGCGTGACTAGCCTTCTCAGTAACTTTCCGTGCAGCGGCAGTCTCAATAAAATGCGTTACTCTGGAAAATTTTGGTACTATACCATGGTCCCGACATCTCAGTGAAAGGGTTTAAGGAACTTAACAGTTTTCTGTTACCACGTAGCTTCTCGGAACTTCGGACATGTGAGGAAATCTCGTCCCCCTAAGGATGCAAATATTGAAACTGTTTCCACGAATTGAATATTCAAAAAAAATTTGGGCATACAGCCGACCGTTGTTAAATTTAACGCATGGTATTTCGACTGAGCACCTCAAAATTATATTCAGGTGAGCCATCGAAGACTGACGAAGACTCGCTCCGTTCCGCCGTATATAGCGCGCAGCGAGTCTTCCGGGAATGCATCAAAATTCAAGTTGTCAGACGGTCCACTCTTCTCGGTGGCGGCGCCTTCGCTGGTGGAACCGTGGGACTCAGCTGTCCTCCGTGTCACCGCTCGCCACGGCCATTGGTGCTCTCTGTCGTCTTCGGTTAGACGAAATCGTGGAGATGACGGGGTTCTACGCACTGTCCAAATGGTAGCCGCCACTGTATTTCCTCTAGGCGTATTCTTTAATGACGGAGTCCCAAAAAGACATTACTGTTGTCAGAATCATAGTTTGTCATACTCCACTGAAAGTCCAATGGAAATAGCTGACTCGCTTGCTTGCTGAAGGTTAGTGCAAGTTGATGTTCATCACAGTGTTCTTTCACAGTGTGTGTGGTCTGTCCTACGTAAGCCATATCACACTGACAAGGTATCTTGTAAATAGTGATTAAAATTCTTCTCGGTATTATGCCGCGTCATTGCAAACAGCTAACAACAATAATAAACTAAAGCCGACGTTTCGGCTGAATTGCAAAGGCCTTCCTCGGGGCACGACTGGTTTTCCATGGGGATAGGTGCTTCTATTTATTACAGACTATCGATGTCTAACGTCACTGTTGTAAGACTTTTCATTGGCCCTCTAATATGATTGGCTAGTCATGACGTAAGGGAACATGCAAGTAAAGAGGTTATTCGTGGATGTCCATGTCGTCAACGATTGGTAGCTGTCCGCCAATCAGCGTTCGGATTCTGGTCGCCAAGTTTCCCTCCTGGTGTTCCCGGAAGTGGACTGACAGTTGCTCTACAGCTGTTTGTGCAGATACGTCCGTGTCCCGTGTAGCTTCTGCCCCGCGACCGCTCGCGGCCCGTTGGGCTGGGATAGCCGGCAGCCAGGACGTCGGGAGTTTGCAGCCATCTTCTTTGTTGATGTTGTCAGGCTGCTTAATAATTTCGATCGCCCCCCGTATTTTGCGTTTTCGCATCCACGATTATTTCGCCAGTACTCGGGCTTCCTGGAACCTGATAGGTTGTCCACAGTCACGGTGGTGTTCCGCTATCGCCGATTTATTATGTTGTTGTAATCGTACATAGAGTTCGTGTTTTGCTACTCGTAAGCTGACAGGTCTCCCTGTTTCTCCTATGTAGGTAGCTCCGCACTCATTGATTCTTGCTGGCTAGTCTCCTGAACTTCAGCCTACGCTTCATCATTATTAAATTCTGATCTCAGTCTATATCTACTCCTGAGCACGCCTTACAATCCAGTATCTGATTTCAGAATCTCAGTTTGACCATGATGTAATCCAGCTTCAATCTCCGAGTGTTTTCCAAGTATACCTCATATTTTTGTGGTTCTTGAACAGAGTATTAGGTATTACTAGCTGAAATTTATTGCATAACTCAGTTAGTCTTTCGCCTATCTTATTTATAGTACCAAGCCCATATTCTCCAGTAACCATTTCTTCTTCTCCTTCCCCTACAACACCATTTCAGTCCCCTATGAGTGATAGACTTTCACCTCTCTTTACATAATGAACTACCAGTTCAATATCCTCATATACTCTCTCTTTTTATTCATCTTCTGTTTGTGACGTCGATATATATACCTGAACCATTGTTGTTGGTTTGGTACTGATTCTGACGAGTGCAATCCTATGACATGTAAAACTTTTTTTGTTTATTTATGGACACATATGATTGTTAAAAAACTAAAAACCCGCCTTGATTGCGAAAAAGGCACCTAGTGTTGTTAACCCACGTTTCGGCGTAGATAACTACACCTTCTTCAGAACAACAATAAAACCCACAAGCGCCTAAGAAGAACTTTGTCAATGATTAACACTAGGTCCTTTTCTCGCAATCGAGGCGGGTTTTTGGTTTTTTAATATATTAACCAACGATTGCTGACGCGCTTCGATGTTGGAGGTTCTTACATATGATTGTGTCTATAAATATACAAAAACAATTTACAAAAAAATCAGAGACAAAATGTCGTTTTTTCCTCTGAACTGTCTCCAGTAACTCACTCTCTGCCCGATCTTCTTTTTCATAACAAATGCTGCTCCCGTTATACCATGTTTTGCTGCTGTTGATATTTCTCTATACTTGCCTGACCAGAAGCCCTTGATTCTCTCCACTTCGCTTTACTGAACCCCACCATATGTAGACTGAGCCTTAGCATTTCTCTTATCAGATTTTTTTAGTTTCACTGCCTCATTCAAACTTCCGACATTTCACGCCCCAACTCGCAGAACGTTATCCTGTCGTTGGTTACTCAGTAATTTCCCTATGGTCACCTTCCCCTAGGCAGTCCACTTCCGGAGATAATAGTAATAATAATAATAATGACGTGTAACGGGGGCCTCCCGTCGGGTAGCCCGCTCGCCTGGTGCAAATCTTTCGATTTGACGCAACTTTTTTTTTTTCACCGAGACTCGAACTCGGGACTTCTGCCTTTCGCGGGCAAGTGCTATACCAACATTTTTTTTTTTTTTGCAGACATTCTATCCATATTTCTTTTTTTTGAGTGAAGGGTTTTTATTTATTTATTTATATGAAGAAAGGTAGGAGAAACAGAAACCTTTATTATTCAAAAAATAAACATAGTACGTACTGACACATGAGAACTGTCCTGGAAGGAACCTCGCTGCCGTCCTCCGGCACCCTAAAGAAAAGTATTTATGGATATTAAAACAAAATTTGAAGTACATCCATTTGCTAACTGTTCAAGCGTGAGTTTTTCGTAGGTCGCATACGCGCATAGTGTTCTTAGTCGCTCACATTACTTGGTCGGTTTCACAACGAAAGCACCGCCGCTCATCTTTGCGCACCCGGCACGCCCCAAGTATATGGCGGGTCCGCAAAAACCGTTACTAGGAAATTGGCATACCAATCCTTGTACTTTTGTAGCCGTAATAGTTTTGTCTGTCCATCTTGCAAGTATTGCCAGTAATCCAGGACGTTCAGTATGTTCGTGCGTGTGTCTCTATAGATGTAATGGACCGTCATACCTGTGATCCACGCCACTGCGTTCGTCTTACGGCGCGGAAATACGTTTCCTCTGGAAAAAATACTATGTCAGAACAGACTGCTGTATAGATAGTGCGCCGCATGAACGCTATTGTCTTTCTTGCGAGAGTCCAGACAGCCAATGCCTCGCCGCAGACCAGCCGATGGTCGTCCGTATCCAGCACGCCGCATTGCTGACACAAGGGCGAATCCGCCAAATGTATTGCGTACTTTTTATCATTTGTAGGGTATTTGCGGTTGACGACAATGTACCATGATTGATGTAGGTATGTGGGGGTGGTGGACCGTGCGCCACACCACGTGCCAATTAAGAGCTGGATTTGTCGAAGAAGCAGATGGTACACGTCCTTCGATGTCGACTGTCGGGTCGTCGGTAAACGCTCTCGAACGTAACTGTGTTCCACGATGAACGTGCGCACATACGTTAAAGGGGGCGATATATGGCCGACACTGACTGGAGGAAGATGCGACGTTGGTACGAGTTCTTCGATGATCGTCCCCGTAAGCGAGTGATTCCTGTTGCGCCACCGTTTGAGCATAGTATTAATATACATGGCACGCGCCTTCTCGTGCACGTTCACTAAACCAACGCCCCCCACTCGCGATGGGAGGGTAAGCGTGTTGTACTGTACCTTAAAGAGTTGTCCCAGGCACACATAGTACCCAAAAGCCGCCTGAATCTTCATAGCCATCGTGCGCGTCAAGGGGAGAAGGTGTGTCAGGTGGAACATCATGGGCGCGAGATAAAGGTTGACGAGTAACACTCGCTGCAGCATATCCATCGACCGTAGGGCGTGTAGTCGTATTGCCGTGCGGACTCTTGAGTAACAGTCTTCGGTAGTTGTCCGCACCCGTTCTCGCTGTCTCTTTATGAAAGGTGATACCCAAACAGCGGAGGGTTTCCACCGCAGGTAAGGGTCCTTCCGTTCCTGGTTCTATTCCACGCCCCACATGCATGAATTGTGATTTTCGGTAGTTGACCACACTTCCAGCTGCCATCCCATACGTCTGCAGCCAATCCAGTGCTGTGTGAGTCTCCCTCTCATTCCTTACGAGGAACACAATATCATCCGCGTATGCTCTGCATTTGAATGATAAATGCCGCAGGGAGATCCCGGTAAGACGGCGGCGAAGGCCTGCGAGGCACGGTTCTAAGGCGATCGCATAAAGGAGGATCGACGAGGGGCAATCCTGTCTCACTGATCTTAAGATCTTAAAATACTCAGTTCTCCCTCCGTTGACCACCATCGCTGATCTGGCGCCGTGCAACAGCCGCATCACAGCATTGGTCAATAATGGCGAGACACCCATCCTGTTCATCACCGCCGCGAGGTACACATGATACACGCGATCAAAAGCACGATCGAAATCTACTGCAACCATCGCCCCCCGGAGGCCGCATGCAGCCGCGAGGGCGACGACGTCACGATAGTCTCCCAAGGCTGTGTGGATATTACTGATGCCGCCAAGACAAGTCTGATCGGCATGTATTCGATTCTCCAGGGACTTTTTGATACGACTTCCCAGGATGCGCATGAAGATCTTGTAGTCACTATTAAGGAGAGTCAAGGGGCGATAATCTCAAGGCCGTTTGCCACCACGGGGCTTCGGTATCGGTATCATGAGCCCTTCCGTGAATTGAATGTGAACCTGTACTTCTTGCCGCAGAAGCTCATTAAACATACATAGCCACATCGGTGTCATAATGGTCACAAAGGCACGGTAAAACTCCAACGGGAATCCGTCTGGACCTGGGGACTTGTTGCAAGCACCTCGTGTAATCGCTTCCTCCAGCTCTTCACACATAATTTCAGATAACCCGTCCGCTTCCCCGTTCACACTCGTCGCGTCTGGGATCTCTTCCAGGACGTTCCCCAGCTCCCTCTGACCCTCCCCGTTGCTCGCATAGAATCTGCTAAAATGATCCGTGAACGCCTGCGCTATGCCCATTTGTGTTGTAAAACGACGACCATCGCCGAGATCGATCGCATGTATTAAATTACTGCGTCTTCTTCGTCTTTCCTTTATCATATAATGCATCGAGGGAACCTCGTTGGGCAGGAAATCCTGCGACCTCGCTCGTATCATCGTACCTGCCCCCGCTGCGTCGCAAGTTGTACCAGCTTCGCCTTAACTCGGTGGACGGCCGTCTGGCGTTCTGGTGTAGGTGGTTGAGCTAACTTCCCGGAGAGCCGTAAAGTAAAACTCAGTGGTCGTGCGCTGCCATTGAGAAATCTCCTTCCCGTAACCTATTAACGTCATCCGTAAAGCTGGCTTCGCGCACTCGATCCACCACTGCAGGACAGAACCGAAAGAATTTCGTCGACGGAGGCAGCCATGCCACGCGTCCTCCACCATGCGTCGGCATTCTGCATCTCGCAGGTGGGAAACGTTCATCTTCCAATTACCGCTCCGTCTCCATACCTGCTGTCTATCAAGGTTAACCGTACAAATACACTCCTGGAAATTGAAAAAAGAACACATTGACACCGGTGTGTCAGACCCACCATACTTGCTCCGGACACTGCGAGAGGGCTGTACAAGCAATGATCACACGCGCGGCACAGCGGACACACTAGGAACCGCGGTGTTGGCCGTCGAATGGCGTTAGCTGCGCAGCATTTGTGCACCGCCGCCGTCAGTGTCAGCCAGTTTGCCGTGGCATACGGAGCTCCATCGCAGTCTTTAACACTGGTAGCATGCCGCGACAGCGTGGACGTGAACCGTATGTGCAGTTGACGGACTTTGAGCGAGGGCGTATAGTGGGCATGCGGGAGGCCGGGTGGACGTACCGCCGAATTGCTCAACACGTGGGGCGTGAGGTCTCCACAGTACATCGATGTTGTCGCCAGTGGTCGGCGGAAGGTGCACGTGCCCGTCGACCTGGGACCGGACCGCAGCGACGCACGGATGCACGCCAAGACCGTAGTATGCTACGCAGTGCCGTAGGGGACCGCACCGCCACTTCCCAGCAAATTAGGGACACTGTTGCTCCTGGGGTATCGGCGAGGACCATTCGCAACCGTCTCCATGAAGCTGGGCTACGGTCCCGCACACCGTTAGGCCGTCTTCCGCTCACGCCCCAACATCGTGCAGCCCGCCTCCAGTGGTGTCGCGACAGGCGTGAATGGAGGGACGAATGGAGACGTGTCGTCTTCAGCGATGAGAGTCGCTTCTGCCTTGGTGCCATTGATGGTCGTATGCGTGTTTGGCGCCGTGCAGGTGAGCGCCACAATCAGGACTGCATACGACCGAGGCACACAGGGCCAACACCCGGCATCATGGTGTGGGGGGCGATCTCCTACACTGGCCGTACACCACTGGTGATCGTCGAGGGGACACTGAATAGTGCACGGTACATCCAAACCGTCATCGAACCCATCGTTCTACCATTCCTAGACCGGCAAGGGAACTTACTGTTCCAACAGGACAATGCACGTCCGCATGTATCCCGTGCCACCCAACGTGCTCTAGAAGGTGTAAGTCAACTACCCTGGCCAGCAAGATCTCCGGATCTGTCCCCCATTGAGCATGTTTGGGACTGGATGAAGCGTCGTCTCACGCGGTCTGCACGTCCAGCACGAACGCTGGTCCAACTGAGGCGCCAGGTGGAAGTGGCATGGCAAGCCGTTCCACAGGACTACATCCAGCATCTCTACGATCGTCTCCATGGGAGAATAGCAGCCTGCATTGCTGCGAAAGGTGGATATACACTGTACTAGTGCGGACATTGTGCATGCTCTGTTGCCTGTGTCTATGTGCCTGTGGTTCTGTCAGTGCGATCATGTGATGTATCTGACCCCAGGAATGTGTCAATAAAGTTTCCCCTTCCTGGGACAATGAATTCACGGTGTTCTTATTTCAATTTCCAGGAGTGTATATGCCTCGTGGTCTGTAAACGCTGTCGGCCATATTTCTGCGTCCACCGTCGACACTGCTAACGCCTTGAAACGTAGATCCGGTCCAAACGGCGCGCGGAGTGGCTAGTAAAAAATGTATATCCTGGTTGGTTGCGATACTTCAGGTCCCATGTATCGACTAATTCCATTCCGTTGACCAGCTCCCTAAGTTCTTGGCTAGTAGTATAGTTAGGTTGTTGGTCCTTTCTGTCGAGCACAACTTCGGCGACTTGCGCGTCGATGGGGATGAAATGATGATAATTAGGACAACACAAAACCCAGTCCCTGAGTGGAGAAAATCTCCGACCCAGCCGGGAATCGAACGCGGGCCCTTAGGTTTGACAGTCTGTCGCGCTGACCACTCAGCTACCGGGGGCGGACACTTCCGGCCATCTGAATTGGGCATTATTCAGGAATATTTTGCCCTCTTTGGCGAGTCATTTGCAGCTTGGGGGTGACTTCTTATGCCGGAAGTCATGAGCCGCCTTTGCCGGTGATTTTTGTTCATAACTGAAGCAGTGATGGGTTTCGAAACCGGTCCCCTCCACGTTTTAGATTAACAGACAGCGAAGCTACCCTCAGACTGCAGGTGCAAACTCTTAGCTTAGTAACCTTAAAATTGGAAACTGTTGGTCTCCACGTGCCAGAAATCCATGACGTCAATTGAGTGATCGACAAGATATGCACACCACTAAGAGGGCATGAACGAAACAATGACTAAGACAGTAATTTGAACCACCGAGCGAGGTGGCGCAGTGGTTAGCACATTGGACTCGCATTCGGGAGGACGACGGTTCAATCCCGCGTCGAGCCATCCTGATTTAAGTATTCCGTGATTTCCCTACATCGCTCCAGGCAAATGCCGGGATGGTTCCTTTGAAAGGGCACGGCCGACTTCCATCCCGGACCTACCCTAATCCGATGAGACCGATGACCTCGCAGTTTGGTCTCTTCTCCCCCCCCCCCCCCCCAAACAACCCCACCCCAGTAATTTGAAAAAAAAAAAAAAAGAAAATGGCCGTTCGACGAAACTCACACGGTTGCTAGGCAGCCAGATACCTTCGAAAGAGACGACACGAGATGGTTTAGCCGACCACGATGATGTGCATAGGCTTCTATAGTCTTCAACCACTGCCAGTAGCCAGCATACCGATCGCTATGTTGTCTCATCAGACGTGCCCTTAAACATTGCCGCCAAAGCCACGCGTTACATTGACGCGCTTAAGGCTGAATTTCTGCAATGAACTGAAGTCGCACTACTCGAATGGCGTCACCAACGTTGCAAGTGGATTCCTGTAATGTCACTAGCGTGGTAACATGGCACTAAAATAAGTATTTTTTTCTCTCTAATACCTCTCCTTCTCCCACCCCCGATTAGCTTCATTTCGACTGCCACCTCGTGGCTGAATTTCGGGGCACCATCGTTGTGTTCTAGTTGTCGCGACAGTAATTTTGCTGTATATGAATGTCTTATTAAAAAAATACCTCAAAAGTGTTCATTAGTAACAGCTGAGCAGCTTCTTTAAGTATACAAGAAAAGCCTTGTTTGTGGATTCACAATATTAATCAGTGCAATACCGGCAATATATTCAATTATACACACATCAAAAAAAGTTTTGCATCACCTTGGTTCCGAGAGTCCCGGAACCTGTACAGAAAATTGAAATAGAGATTAACAATAATATCATTTCCGCCCTCTTTATTGCTCATGAAAACCACACATTGCATGTTGTACCACCATACAGCGAGACCTTCAGAGGTGGTGGTCCAGATATCTGTACACACTGGTACCTCTAATACCCAGTAGCACATCCTCTTGCATTGATGCATGGCTATATTCGTCGTGGCATACTGTCCACAAGCTCATCAAGGCACTGTTGGTCCAGATTGTCCCAATCCTCAACGGAGATTCAACGTAGATCCCTCAGAGTGGTTGGTGGGTCACGCCGTCCATAAACAACCCTTTTCAATCCATGCCACACATGTTCAGTAGGGTTCATGTCTGGAGAACATGCTGGTCACTCTAGTCGAGCGATGTCGTTATCCTGGACGAAGTCATTCACAAGATGTGCCGGATGGGGGCGCGAATTTTCGTCCATGAAGAGAATGCCTAGCCAAAATGCTGCCGATGTGGTTGCACTGTCGGTCGGAGGGTGGCATTCACGTATCATATAGCCGTTATGGCGCCTTCCATGATCACCAGAGGCGTACGTCGGCCCCACATAATGCCACCCCAAGACAGCAGGGAACCTGCACTTACTGCACTCGCTGGGCAGTGTGTCTAAGGCGTTCAGCCTGACCGGGTTGCCTCCAAACACGTCTCCGATAATTGTCTGGTTGAAGGCATATGCGGCACTCATCGGTGAAGAGAAAGTGATGCCAATCCTAAGCGGTTCATTCGGCATGTTGTTGGGGCCGTCAGTACCACGCTGCATAATGTCGTGGTTGCAGAGATGGACCTCGCCATGGGCGTCGAGAGCATCATGCGGCCTACTGGGCACAGTTTGAATCGTAACACGACGTCCTGTGGCTACATGAAAAGCATTATTCAACATGGTGGCGTTGCTGACAGGGTGCCTCCGAGCCATAATCCGTAGGTAGCGGACATCCACTGCAGTAGTAGCCCTTGGGCGGCCTGAGTGAGGCATGTCACCGAAGTTTCCTGTATCTCTGTATCTCTCCATGTACGAACGACATCGCTTTGGTTCACATCGAGACGCCCGGACACTTCCCTTATTGAGAATCATTCCAGGCACAGAGTAGCAATGCGGACACGATGGAACCGTGGTACTGACCGTCTGAGCATGGTTGAACTACAGACATCACTATCCGTGTACCTCCTTCCTGGTGGAATGACTGGAACTGATTGGCTTTCAGACGCCCTCTGTCTAAGAGGCGCTACTCATGCATGGTTGTTTACATCTTTTGGTGGAATTAGGGACCTCTCTGAATAGTCAAAGGGACTGCATCTGTAATACAATATCCACAGTCAACGTCTATCTTCAGGAGTTCTGGGAACCAGGGTGATGCAAAACTTTTTTTAATGTTTGTAGTATTAGCAACATAAGGACATAAATGCACTTAGACACCGGTCCAATGAATCTGAGAAAGGAAGAAATATTGCATATGGGGACAGTATATCAGCGTTTCTGTAGTTTTTAGTAAAGCAATTTTATTACCCAATTAACAACAGTACTACATTGTGTTTTAGTGCACAAAGCGTAACTCCAAAATTCTATAAAAAATAACATCAATATTTACAACACGGACTATGTCTCACACAAGTAACGGATGTGGGCGGCATGACCGAAAACATTATTTTTCAAATTAGTGTTCAGGATATAGTAAATAGCATTCAACAGATCAGACAAGAATCCTGAAATTTTGGTTTTTAGAGTGTACACACATCAGAAAAATTTTTGCATCACCCCAGTTCCCAGAACTCTGGAAGATAGACGTTGATTGTGGATATTGTATCACAGACACAGTTCCTTTGACTGTTGAGAAATGTCACTAAACCCGCCCAAAGATGCATGAGCAGCACACATTAGACGGAGGGAGTCCGACAGCCGATCAGTTCCAGTCATTCTACCAGGAAGGAGGTACACGGCTCGAGATGGCTGTAGTTCAATCATGCCCAGACTGTCAATACCGGTGTCCGATCGCTTCCGCAATGTTATTTTGTGCCAGGAAGGGCTCTGGACGTGTCCAGGCGCCTCGGAGTGAAAGGAAGTGATGTTTTTCGGACATGGAGGAGATAGAGAGAGACAGGAACCGTCGATGACATTCCTAGCTATGGCCACCAAAGTGCTACTACTGTAGTGGATGACCGCTACCTACGGATTATGGCTCGGAGGAATTATGACAGTAACGCCACCACTATGATGAATAATGCTTTCCGTGCAGCTATAGGACGTCGTGCTACGACTCAAACTGTGCGCTGCGCAGTAGGCTGCATGATGCGCAACTTTACTCCCGACGTCCATGGCGAGATCCATCTCTACAACCACGACACCATGCAGCGCGGTACTGATGGGCCCAACAACACGCCGAATGGACCGCTCAGGATTGGCATCACGTTCTCTTCACCGATGAGTGTCGCATATGCTTTCAACCAGACAATCATCGGAGACGTGTTTGGAGGCAACTCGGTCAGGCTGAACGCCTTAGACACACTGTCCAGCGAGTTGTTTTGGGGTGGCACTATGGGGGCCGACGTACGCCGCTGGTGACCATGGAAGGGGCCATAACGGCTGTACGATACGTGAATGGCATACTCCGACCGATAGTGCAACCACATCGGGAGCATTTTGGCGAGGCATTCCCTTCATGGACGACAATTGGCACCCCCATCGTGCACATCTTGTGAATGACTTCGTCCAGGGTAACGACATCGCTCTAGTAGCGCTGCCAGCATGTTCTCCAGACATGAACCCTATCGAACATGCCTGGAATAGATTTAAAAGAGCTGTTTATGGATGACGTGACCCACTAACCACTGTGAGGGATCTACGCCGAATCGCCCTTGAGGAGTGGGACAATCTGAACCAACAGTGACTTGATGAACCTGTGGATTGTATGCCGCGACGAATATAGACGTGCGTCAATGCAAGAGGACGTGCTACTGGGTATTAGAGGTACCGGTGAGTACAGACCACCACCTCAGAAGGACTCGCTGTATGGTGGTGCAACATTCAATGGGTGGTTTTCATGATGTTTATGTTAATCTCTATTCCAATTTTCTGTACAGGTTCCCGAACTCTCGGAAGCAGGTGATGCAAAACTTTTTTTTGATGTAGGTATTTTGTATACTGAAAAAGTGACAGGTAATGAAATGGTTCTGAGCACTATGGCACTTAACATCTATGGTCATCAGTCCCCTAGAACTGAGAACTACTTAAACCTAACTAATCTAAGGACAGCACACAACACCCAGTCATCACGAGGCAGAGAAAATCCCTGACCCCGCCGGGAATCGAACCCGGGAACCCGGGCGTGGGAAGCGAGAACGCTACCGCACGACCACGAGCTGCGGACAACAGGTAATCGCTGGTTGTCAAATATCGACGTATCACTTGCAGTTTTACTCGAGCCAGTTCTGTAGCTGTTCTACTCGAGACAGTTCTGCATGTCTGAATGTCGGGATTTATTATTACAGTCAGCTCAACAACTCAAAATTTAGTTTTGTTATTCGAAAATAGTTCACGAATGCATCTTCGCTGATCAGTGCTACTTCCTTT
This sequence comes from Schistocerca nitens, assembly GCF_023898315.1. NCBI lineage: Eukaryota > Metazoa > Arthropoda > Insecta > Orthoptera > Acrididae > Schistocerca > Schistocerca nitens. Next base: position 965,735,552 of record NC_064615.1, read on the forward strand.
ACGGGTTTGAGAACCCCTTGTTATTTCTACGCAAAATCCACTTCCGAATCCAACTCTTGTGCTTCCTCTTCTTGTTATTGGATTCTTGTCTCAGTTCTTATGAATGAGAACAGCAGTTTCCGGCGACAGCACTATAATTTTGACAGGAGCGTATGGAAACATCAGTACACGGCGTCTCAGCCGTCGTGCCATTTGCTGTGCGTCACTTTAGCTGCATGTGGAAACCGAGATTAAGGGTATTCGCTGCTCGCACGTCGCCGAGTCTTGTCGGCGCATTTAGCCCGCAGTGTCGCCGTCGCATTCGGAGGTATCAAGCTGGTTTGTGTTTCTAACGGAGGCCATCGCCGGCTGTCTTGAAACTGGACTTGTGACTGGCTACGTCAGTGTCACTAGCCACGCCGTTGTTTAGAGAACTGCTCTTCAATTACACTGGTTCTCCGGCTTAATACACCTACATCTACATACAAACTCTACAAAGCACTTTGAAGTGCATTTCCGTTGTACCAGATGTCACTGGACATTTTACGATCCTTTCTCATATGGTGTGCGGAAATAACTGCTTAAATGCCTCTGCTGGCGCTATTATTATTCTAATCTTGTCTTCACGATACCTAGAGGAGTTTAAGAACGTTCCTAGATTCCTCGATGCTGGTTTCTTAAACTCTGTTAGTAGGACTTTGTGGGATAGTTGGCCTCTGTCTTCAAGCTAATGTTTTTCTGAATTTCCGTGACCATTTGTGTTGCCTTTCTTTGTATTGTTTCAGTATATCAGATAGTACTACTCGTTGTGGGTCCCACACACTTCACCAGGTTTCTAGGGTGGGTGACACGACAGTTCTTTGAGGAACTTCTTTCGCAGACTCACAGCATTCTTCCAGTACCTTACCAATACTTACCAGTATCTTGCACTACACTCAGACAGTTGTGTGACGTTCTTAAATTCGCACTTATTTCACCTGATATTTTGGGTTCAAACAAGACTGAAATAAATGCCCTCTCAATATCGTCAGTCACAGAGTCTCATTCTTGAAACAACGAGGAGCAATTCTCAATCCCAGCACACCTGGAATGACAGTGAAGCCCAAGTTTCAGGGTGGCCGGTGATAGTCGTTGCTCGATATCCTCGTCTGGAATGGATCGAAGCCAACAGCTGGGCGAGTGGCGATGCTGCAAAGTAAAAGCGTCGGTGACTACGTGGCCTTGTCTCCTCATCCCCCGATAATGGCGTTGACGTGCGGACTGCAAAGCTGCAATATAAAAGTGGTATTAGAGATGAAATAGCATTGAGCCAGCATTATCCGACATACCTCAGATCTGGCTGTTAGGCCGAAAGTGCGGTTCATTTTACAATCTCGAAGTCACCAGACCAGAACAGCGTATGGAAACTGACATCGGCTGAGGAAATCTACGCATAAGCAAGTTATAAATTGCTTCTATGTTATATAGGTGATCTGCCTCCACTGCAGTGCATTCTACAGGTTTTGCACGATCTGCTAATCCATTAGCATTATCATGCAGTAGCGTGGAAAGAAGATGATGGATGAGCAGTGTTGCAGTACATCTATATCTACATCTGAAATACCCATGCCGCAAGCCACCTTACAGTGTGTGGCGTAGGGCACTTCCGGTACAGTTCGTGAATAGTACGTGAACTGCATTCGTAAAGCATCCATACAAACTCCATTTTTGCGTGATGGTCGCTTTTCGAGTAGCGCGCGGGAAATGAAGGCTCTCGAAACTTCAACAGTAAGCCTCTCCGTGGAACACAACGCCTCTCTTGCAAGGTCTGCCACTGGAGATCATTGAACATCATAGTTATGCTCTCCCTCTTTCAATACGTTTCCGTGACAAAATGCCCCCTCGTCGTTGAATTCTGTCTCTCACTCTCTCTCTACTCTCTACTTTCCCTCCCTCCCTCCCTCTCTCTCCTTCTCTCTCTCTCTCTCTCTCTCTCTCTCTCTCTCTCTCTCTCTCGCTCTCACTCCCTCTTCTATTAATCCTACCTGGACTACTACTGTCGTAAGTGAACTGAATTTCGTCAGAGTTTTTCAATGAATCTTTGCTACTTCTGCTTTTCCTACAGTTAATTCTTTGTGGTAGTTTCATTTTACGTTGTTCCGGAAGTCTACTCCAACAAATTTTACATTTTGTGTTGTTACCTGTGTTTTCTCATCGATAATGTCCTCGAAAAAATATGAATCCTTCCACTATTTATAAGCAATAACTCACATTTTGTGGTGAGGAGCAACTGTCAGTCCTTGCACCAACCGTTGATTCTTTCTGTCACAAAGCAGCAAAACATTGTGCATAACTAAAGTTTGAACAGACAAGAAACGTCGTTGATAAAACGCTATTAAACCCGACAGATTTTACATTAACCCTAGTAGTACCAATGCATTTTCCATAACTCGCATTACGACGTTGGGGGGGGGGGGGGGAGGTGATTTATTTCTACCTTAAAAGATGTTAGTAAAAAATTCGTTAGCTGTTGTTGAATTACATCAACAGCATACTTTGTAAAGAAGTACTGATATGTATGTTCGATCCAGAACCTGAAAATATCTTTTCCATATTCTTAGTAACATAAATGCATTTTCAATTACGTATATTACCAAGGCGGGGTTATCTCATACAACCACCACAAAAAAAATTGAAAAAGGCAAATATCTTTTGTATTCGTTAACATTTACTCGCAACACACCAACACACAGTTTTGAAAGATTTTGATACGTAAGTGAGATCGTGAACATGAAAATCTTGAAAAACATTCATTGCAGAAAGTGACATGTACTACTTAGACTTTTGGGTTCAGTTTAACTGAAAAATTTGACACATTTGTAGCATCTGGTAAAAGACATCATTAAAAACATTAAACATATTTTTCAAAGTTTTAAAATATAAAGTGACTGACTAGATTACATTATTCTCAGAAGGTGAGCATAAAGTAACCCCCCTGGTACTGCGAGGGTTAAATATGCGAAAAACCTGGTGCCTCTTGTTAGTGGAATAACGGAGCGTTCCAGGGTCACAGGACAAATGTGCAGACCACAGACCTATCTCAAAATGTTCAAATGTGTGTGAATTTCTAAGGTACCAAATTGCTGAGGTCATCGGTTCCTATACTTGCATACTATTTAAACTAACTTATACTAAGAACAACACACACACACTCATGCCCGAGGGAGGACTCCAACCTCCGGCGGGAGGGGCCGCGCAGTCAGTAACATGGCGCATCTAACCGCGCGGCCACACCGCGTGGCACAGACCTATCTCATTGACGTCACACTGTTATGGAGTAATGAGACAAATTCTGTACTTGCTTAATTGCGATATTTTTGGAGACAGACCAAATGCTTTGTAATAACTAACATGGTTTCCACAAACATCAATAGCGTAAATCTTACCCTACCCTGTTATTTCACGAGATGCAGAAGGCTTTAGAAAAAGCCCTGGCTGATGACGTACACGTTTGAGAGAAAACATTAGGATCAGCTGCTTCATAGTGTGCTGGTCTATCGTTGGAACGCAAGCAGTGATTGCACGTCGCTTGTATTCGGCAAGTTCTATATGGTACCAGAGTTCTACGCACCGGTCACACAGTACCCAAAACATCGGGCTGTTGATTTGTGAGTGCGGAGCTGGCGGCGGACAGCGTCCCAGATGTGTTCCATCGGGTATACATTAGACTAATTTAGTGGCATCAACGCGAGTTCATTATCATTCTCCTGAAACCACTGTAGCACAGTTCTGTACTTGTGACGTGGACCGTTATCCCTCTGGAAGATAGCAACACGGTCAGGGAAAAATCAAGCATGAACGGATTCAGGTTATCATCAATAACTTTCAAATAGTCCACAGCTGTCGTGGTGCCTTCGATTTCTACCACAGGATACTTGGAAGCCCCGGAGAATGTCCCCCCCCCTCCCCCCTCCCTGCTTAACACTGCCCCCACTGTTCTGAAGTTGTGGCGTGGTGCATGTTTGGAACAGCCTTTGTCCTGTATGACGGCATATCCAGACATTTCTTTCGCCCTGGTCTAACGAGAAAAGTGATTCATTCGACAAGGCGTCCAGTATCGACCATCTCGTGCCCACTGCAATCGTAAGCGATGATGTCGTTGAGTTAGCATGGCATTGCGTAGTGTCACCTGCTGACGAGTTCAATATTCAGCAGTGTGCGCCGAACGGTATGCTCCGATGGATTGCAACATCGAGCTTTGCACTCTGTCTTCAAATCTGCCACAGGTCGCAGCCTCTTCTATTTCACAGAGGGAGCAAATCTCCGAAGTTCTACGATAAGGCGTGGACGTCCAACACTTCGTCGCCTTCTAGTTTCACAGTCGTTCATCCACTTTCCATACATTATTAAGACATCAGCGCGCGAACAACTGATTCATAATTTTCAAAATGTTTATCCCGAAGCATTGCGCCATATTAAAATGCCCTTTGGCAAATGTACCTATGTAAGTGGATATCCATGTTTTCTACCCATTCGCCTCTGCCACACTTATGTAGGCGAATGTCGTGGGCGCATCACCATCAAGCGGCATTCAATCTCGTGGTGGGCAGTGGTCATAATGCTTTGGCTCATCGGTGCATTTCTTGGCTTCCTATAAAGCATGTCATACACTTTCACATCGTCGCCTACTAAACAAAATACACACTTTTGGAATATGAAATCAGGTACGTAACTGAAGCCTTGCTACCAAACAAGTCTCGTAAAGGGGTTGCACATGCGGAAACGAAAAAGCGTCCGCCGCTGCTCAAGGCAATGTGGTAGAACTGTTACTGTTCATGATAAAATATAGAAACAATCTGACGGGTAATTTTGTAACACAGAATGGAACAGCCCGTTGGTAATATGGGGTATCGTGCGTAAAGCCAGGGTTTCCTAGAAGCTGGAATTTTCCACCGCATTTTATGTCATCCCCCGAGAGTAACAAATCACTGATGCGTTATCAGGGTGCAATTCGTAGCGCGTCAGTGCTTTACGTCAGACGTAACAAGCTAACTGGTCTGGACGAGTTTAATGCGTTGTGCGCTTCAAAGTGAAGTAAGTGCTGAAAGTCACATAACGTTCGTGTGAAGAATATCTATAGAGTGTGCTAAAAAGATACAAGTGCGTTTGATTGCCTGGGAAGATGAACTGTTAATTGACGCATTGTCTGTACCTATCTGTTCATTAGACATGATGAATCCTGACTTTAGAAATATAGTGAAGAAGTGATTGGGACAGAAACTGGTGAAGTTGTCATAAGACAAGTAAGAGAACTCAAATAAAATAATGTTAATGTAAAACACTTTATCTGAACTCTCTTCCAAGACAGCACGTGTAGTGTGAATAGTTAATGCGCTTTCTGTTTCCTGCTTTCTTGGAAAACATAAATGAGCGACTTACCTGTATGTAAGTTAAGCGTTCTTGTCAATGCAAAACGCCCTATGCTGTTAAAGTAGCGCAAAGGTCCTGCTCCTAGAAAAGCCCTGCTTCATTTGTTTTCGGCAGCAGCGGAAATGTTGCAGCTGTTTCGTGCCAATCCAAATGATTTCTTTGCCCATATGCATTGAACCTCCATAATGTACTTAAACAGGGGAAAAGACCCGATATAGATTGACAATTCTATCGGCGACAATCACAACTGTGAAAGATTGGAGAGTATATGCTCGGTGTGATTTAACACTGATGAAGCTAGTATAGACGATAAAGTGCGATTTCCAAGTAGAATCCGGAATTCACTCACCAGAAGGTCGCTCATGAAGTCCCCATTAGAGCAATCCTTCTGTATTCTTCCTCTCCCAGACACATTTACCAAGTCTGATTTAAAGCTAAAAGATGGAGATTACTCAAGACAGAGGTGCAAGATTTGTCACAGATTTGTTTAGTGCATCCGAGAGCGATAGATGAGATCAACCAATTCCCACAGATACATAGTTCCTAGTCATCTGTTGTGAGCAAAAGACGAGTGCCAACTAATTCCTTGTACTGCGTGTGGTCTTCAGTGAAGTCGGCTACTTTTCCCATGTTCCATTCCCTTCCCTCCCCCCACCCCTCTCTTTTCTCATTTTAGCTGTAATAATTTTAAGACTGTAATAACAGATTTATACACTGAATGTAACGGTTAAGTGTCCTTTTTTAAGTGATTGTAAACAAAAATGATTTCTCATACCAGAAATTATCTTGACTCAGTTGTTAATGTCTCCTTCATCCTTATCTAACACTATCCAACAGCAGTAAACAGAAATAGTTTAGAACTTCCTGTATTACTAGAGAGCATATAACTTATATAAGTAAGGAACAGGAGTGGCCCCAACACTGATCCCTGGGGCACCCCAATTTGACGATACCCCACTCAGACCCCATATCATAGCCATTCTCAACACTGTGAATAATGACCTTTTGCTGTCTGTTGTTAAAGTACGACGTGAAGCTCTTGTGAGCTACTCCCCGTAATCCATAATGCTCCAGTTTCTGGAGGAGTATTTTGTGATCAATGCAATCAAATGCCTCAGTTAAATCAAAAAATGTGCCTAGCGTTCGAAACCTTTTGTTTAATCCATCCAGTACCTCACAGATAGCGCAGAAAGCATTTTCAGTTGTTAAACCACTTCTAAAACCGAACTGTACGTTTGATAGCAAATTATGTGAAATAAAATGATCAATTAGCCTTTCATACACACCCTTTTCAATAACCTTAGCAAACACTGATGGCATAGAAATAGGTCTAAAATTGCCTACATTATCCCATTCTACCTTTTTATAAAGCGGCTTTACCACCGAGTACTTTAATCGTTCAGGAACCTGACCATTCCTACTGGAAAAATTACAAATATCGCTAAATACAGGGGTTATATGTACTTTAATATTCTGCTAGGCACTCCATAATATCCATGAGAGTCGTTAGTCTTCAGTGATTTAATTACTGACTCAGTCTCCCCCTTGACAGTATCACAAAGGAGTATTTCAGACATCAATCTCGGAAAGGCATTTTCCAAGAGCGTTATATGATTCTCTGTAGAAACTAAGTTTTTAATTCACCAGCAATGCGCAGAAAATGGTTGTTAAATACTTTACATTTAACTGACTTATCAGTAACAGAAATATTTTTTCTACGTACTGACTTTATATCGTAGACATCGTGCTGCTGACCAGACAGTTCCTTCGTAAACTGACCATATGGTTTCAGTTTTATCCTGTGAAGTAGCTATTCTATTCGCGTATGTAATACTTTTGTGGTTTATCGTCAGAGTTTGTAAATATATTTTAATTTAATGCAAATGGAGGATATATTCATGAAATACAATAAATTTTAATCGTAAGTATACTGAAATTGTTTTTCATAAGCAACCACACGTATCTTGCTATAAAGTATGGGTCGTATGCGTTTAACGGTGCAGTTAGTTGTCTGAATATGACAATTTACTAGTTTCATTTCATTTATAATCTTTGTCTAATTTATTATGAAAAAAATGGAAATGAAGTCCCATGCTTCTTTACAGAGCGTAGGGGAACGATGCGGGAGACCCGCACCGTCTTACGAGGCAAGGTCCTAATGGAGGTGGTTTGCCGTTGCCTTCCTCCGACCGTAATGGGGATGAATGATGATGGTGATATACACGTTGCATGGGGGCTTAATTAAAATAGAATGCAAATAATTTTTAATTTTTGGTAGCTGTATGTCCGATTACGCTATGTCTCGTAAACGGTTGGCCCTGACTAGTATTATTACGCTATCTGACTGCAAAGAACAACAACAAAGAATGAAATGGGAATTTTCATTAACACAATTAATTAATTAAGTCCCCAGCAACTATAAAACCTACGAAACCAAAGCACAAGTGTAACTGTTCTGTGTGTGGAAGTATGACTCAACGTACGCATCTGGCACGGTTCTTCTTCAACAACACAAGAAATTTTAAATATCATTTATACTGAATTAATTAAAAGAAATAGAAATACCATAATTACTCAAGAAAACCAGAATTACACTCCAATACAAGAACACAAGCCAGATGCTTTGTTGACTGAACCTGTAATGACGCATTATTCAGGACATTGAAATAATGAGAAAGAAAAGAAAAGTAGTTTGTTACCTTAATTTATATTGACGAAAAGCACTCTAGACATTACAATCTCTCCACACCGACTCGCTACTATCACATCTCAACAAGAACTTTTCAGTATCACATCTCAGCAAGCACTGCCTACTAGCTCATCTCAACAAACACTCCTCACTACGACATCTCAGCACTGACTACCACGAGTTCTCCAAAAGCACTGCCCACTACGAGTTCTCAATAATCACTGCCAGTGGAGGCGGCGGAACAATGCTCTCTAGCGCGATCTCTGGCGCTGTGGCTCAGTGTAGCCACCTTTCATATGCCCTTCCTCCACGGGCTAGAATTTGATGGTATTTTTGCCAGCATTGGTGGAGAAAATACCACCAAATTCGTAAAAAAAATACAGACAAAAATAAAAGATAATATTCATGCGTAAATATCATATAACTAGATAAAATTTTGGCTTTGCACTGACCTTTCAATAACCTAATATATAAAATACAGTAAGCAATACAAATTCTTTCATACATGTGACTTTACATAACAGTTTACACAAGTATTATGTGGTTAAACAGTTCAATCAATAGCGTCAGCAATGACGAATATGTGCAGGTAAGAGTCTCATAACTTTTCACAAACAGTAATACACAAAAAATCTGTTTATACAAATATTCACATAAACGCTTTCCATAGCCCAAGAAACAAGTAGTTGACAGTTCCAGCAGTAGCACACATCAATGGTCAACAGGTGCAAATACCAACAAGTGACATTTTTTCAGTAGAAACAGTCCATCAGTGGCACCCAGTAATGTTGAGTAGGTGCAGACATCAACAAGTAACACCATTTCAGTATAAGCAGTTCCATTAGTGGCACCAGCAATGTTGAGTAGGTGCAGACATCAACAAGTAACACCATTTCGGTAGAAGCAGTCCATCAGTGGCACCCAGTAATGTTGAGTAGGTGCAGACAGCAACAAGTAACACCATTTCAGTAGAAGCAGTCCATCAGTAGCACCCAGCAATGTTGACCAGGTGCAGACAGCGAGAAGCAACATCATTTCAGTAGAAGCAGTCCATCAGTGGTACCCAGCAATGTTGAGCAGGTACACACAGCAACAAGTCACATTTCTCAGCAGAAGCAGTTCCATAAAATTCAGTATCACTGATCACACTGTTCATCAGAGTTTATAAGCAGAAATTAAACATGTCCTAGTGGCACCAATCATGTAGAAAAGGTACAAGTAACAGTCCATAATTTTTACAATCACTGATCACACAGTTCATCAGCAGAAATTAAACATGACTAAATGTCACACATCATGTTGAAAAGTGCAGCACCATCACTAATCAGACAGTTCAGGCATGAACAATAGTTTGAATACACATACAATGCTTTTACACTAAACATACAAATCATAACAAACAAACAAATGATATCCGATAATTGTCCTATTAACTATTACAATACACAAATACCAGTAAACCTATAACATTTATGGGTGTCAGTGCAAGCCACTACCAACAAATAAAATAATATTTAGGAGATAGGTGGGTAGGATTAGGAAAGGAAAACACACAAAACACACTCACTCATCTTTCATCCACATTAAGTACTACTGTGTAATTGAATAGTGTTAACTGTGTAAATGTAACTCTGTCCAAGATTTGATGTTCATCATGTGTACCAAGTAGTAGTGGCAGCAATGTATAACAGTCAATAATAGTTAAGTCAACGTCATAGTCATCATGTCTAGACCAATGTTTGCCAAGCCAGATCAAAATGTACGGTTGCTGAACAACTGTCAGTGAGCCAAGATATGCACATGCTTCCTCTCTCAAAAAAAAGTATATACTGCTTAGTGATTTGACAAAGTGTGTGTGTAGACAATCTTCCTTCTACTTGAGTGTTCTAGTCTGCCATCTTCATCCTCCTTGTTCCATATGGACCAACAAAAAAAAAATATGCTCCTCACTTACTTTACCTCTTATCCACCAAAACTCCAATAATCATCAGCATAATCTCAATACTTCACTAATACCTCTTCAATACGTCGATACATATAAACCTTATCATCAATATCATTTACCTTACCTCTTGTCCACGAAAACTCCAATAATCATCACTTAATCTTAATACTTCAATAATACCTCTTCACTACGTCGATATATATAAACCTCAGCACCAATATCATTTCACTTGCATAACAACTCTTTCCTCTAGTCAGTCTCCTCGAACAAGTACAGACAAAATCCTAGTGCAACTTCAATTCATCATCCCATACAATCCGAAGACACAGTGTCTACACACAACCTCTGTGTAATCCATCTGACCCAAATTTTCTACTCATTATAAATTATAAGATACATTTTGGTTCCTTGTCCATCATTAAATAAAAGAAATGCATACATGACCTCTAACAGACTTAGTTCGAATAACTCTCAGCAATTAAGTACGATTACGGAGTGTGAATGATCATAATATTTCACAGTGTGTACACCACTTCAAGAATCATAGCAGAAGCAAACATGTGGAGTATTTTTTGTGTCAAGTGTCACTTACTATTTCAATTGCTCACGAAAAATGCAGTGTAATAACTGTCAATGGTCTAAACCTAGTTTTGGTATGTCATGTCGTTAGCTTCCTTCCTATTAGCATAAATTTATACAGCTTCCATAAAACCTCAGCTCATGTGACTTCTATGAAGTTTCTTGTACTCATGTCGTTCGTCGAATTATAGCAGTTCATTTTCTTATCTTAAAAATATAAGGCACTGAGCATAAGCAAAACATGCAATAGCGAGTAAATATACCAGTAGAGAACTGAATGTCAACAAGTGGATGCAGCACAATTCCTACAACGAGGCTCTGCCAAGCGAACAATCTATAATTAACACCATGGTGTGACCTAAACTCCATGTTCGTACACCGCATATCAGTATTCTATATACCAAATTAAAGAGTAGTTATGACAACAAAACAGGAGTGTGTAAATATGCAATCCATACGCACAGCAGCAAACACATATATCTTACGTAATAAACAAGTCATTAGCATCATTCAGCATAAGCAAATAAATGTTCATATGTAATTTAATAGGTAAACATGAAGGCGCAAGCAGATAAATCACAAAGTATAACTCACATACATAACCACAGTCAGCACAATTAATCAGTTGACAATTACAATTTAAATAAATAAGCACAGCAGGCACATAATAAAAAAAATATGACATCAGTGAAAAAGCAGTGCAGCCAAGCAATGCATAATATATACAAATAACAACCCTGTTCATTAGTCAATCATTGTCAAAATCAGTTAATGTGCGCAAGCACGTCGCTTCACTAGTAAATTCATAGAACATGAAATTTAGCACAAAGTATGAATCACGTAATCGCGAGCAGCAAATTACGTCTAAAGTACGTACCTAAGTGGAAATATGTTACCTGAAAAATAAACTCAATTAATCGTTACCTTTTTGGTTTTTTACTTCCTTTTTTTTTTTAATTACATTCTTCCTGAAATTTTCTCCATAGCAAGTCGTCTTAACGTCGGACACGCATAGAATTTACCTGAAGGTCTTAAATATTTTATACAACCATATCCTGAAAAATACTGAACGTTAATAACATAATTTATAAAGTCACCATAGCTTTATACTGAATTTAATCCGAGAAATTAGACTGTGTATTTGTTTATGGCTGTCAGTGCATTCGCACTGAGCGCTCGATCAGCTGTCGGCGCGTGACGTACGAAGTGATTGTTTGCGGTCAACGACTGCCTTGTGCGGCGCGCAGACTGACTGTTGCTTTGAGTATGTGCCGCCGCCAAAACACAGCGCGGTATCCTTGTATTCTCTGCATGTTTACATGTAGCTGTTAGTTTCTCTAAAGTATGTCATTCCACAAAAAATTTAACGTTTGATATATGATGTATTCCCTTAGAGCGCCGAGATTTAAGAGTTTCTACTTCAACAGTGTTATCATGAATGATTTTGCGAACCCTATATGGACCATTATAAAGCAGAAAAAATTTGCGACACAAGCCTTTTCCTTTATGAGACAAACGGTGAGACTTAATTAACACCTTTTGACCAACTGACAAAATTTTTAAACGACCAGGACGTTTCGCTGATTTCTCTCTTCTAGCAGCCGCAGATGCAATATTTCGTAGAGCCAGGTTGACAACTTCAGAATGCCGCAGTTTCCGTGAAGGCGGAAAGGGAACGATTTCAGAAATGCGATTTGTTGGTACTTTATTTTTTAATATCAATAGAGGTGGTAAAGAAGTTGAGTCATTAGGAAGTTCATTCAGAATGTTTTGAAAAATATGAAGATACTGATCCCAAGTTCTGTGATTCTGATGACAATAAAGACGGCACAATTTATTGATTTCCTTCATCCATCTTTCTGAAGCGTTAGATTGAGGGTGAAAAAGTGAAATGAAGATTGGTTTAATTTTACGACGCCGTAGAGTACGAAGCCAAATTTTAGAGCGAAACTGTGATCCATTATCTGATATAACCTTATCAACATGACCCACTTCTTTAAGAAAATGTTTGATGAAAGCATTAGATACTGAACGAGCTGTTGCTTTGCGTAACGGTGTAAAACACACATATTTTGATGTCAATTCCACTGCTACAAAAATGTACGCAAAACCATTAGTAGATCGAACCACTGGACCGAACAAATCAACTGCAGCCATCTCCTTTAATTTCGCTGGAATGATAGGAAACAACGGTGCTCTGTGAGAAATTGTTGGCGGCTTAGCCTTTTGACATAATTTGCATTTGGCAAGAACAGATCGAATACGTTTTTCCATATTACTGAAGTAGCAATTTTCTCGCAATTTATGAAAGCATTTTCTGATACCAAAGTGCGCATAACTGAAATGTGTGTACCAAATCAATTAATTGACCCACTCATCAGGAATACAAACTAACCAAACAGAGTTGTCGACCGATTTTCGTTTGAAAAGAATGTCATTGCGAACTAAATAATGCTGTCTAATCGCTACGCTTTCCTTTCTCCTCCACTTCTCCTTAATGTCCTTCCAGATTGGATCCTTATTTTGCTCCTTAGCGATGTCCTGGAGCGAAGACGAAATAAAATTCTCAAACGCAACACCTTGAATGTACATCAAACAATAATGGTTTTCTTTGCAGTCCTCTTCAGCACTTTGTTTCAAACCCATAGGTGCACGTGATAAAGCATCAGCAACAATATTTGAAGATCCCTGTATGTAAACAATACTAAAATCAAATTCCTGTAGATACAGCGCCCATCGTGACAATCTGCCATGAGTTAATTTTGTCGACATAAGAAATTCCAAAGCTCGATGATCAGTGTAAACCTTAGTATGTCTACCAAACAAAAATGTGCGAAATTTTGTGAAAGCCCAAACAACAGCCAAAGCTTCAAGTTCCGTAATCGAATAATTCTTTTCGGATTTAGAGAGAACACGACTTCCAAATGCAATAGTCTTCTGTACTACAACGCCGTTTTCTTCTATCTCTTGAAATAAATGTGCACCTAGGCCTTTGTATGATGAGTCCGTCGCCAAACAAAAATCTTTAGATAAATCCGGATGTGAAAGAAGTGGAGCAGCAACTAAAGCATCACGAAGTTGTTCAAATTCTGATTGAGCTTCCTCATCCCAACACCAATTAGAATTTTTTCCAGATAGTTCACATAAACGAGGTGTGGCCAAATTGTCCAATCTAACAAAGCGTCTAAGAAAATTACAGACACCAAGGAAACTACGAACATCACGTTTTGTGGTAGGAACAGCATAATTACGAATAGCGTCTAGTTTCTCTGGATCAGGGAGAATACCTTCTGTAGAAATAATGTGACCGAGAAATTTCACCTGAGAACGACCAAATTCTGATTTTTCCAAGTTCACTGTCATGCCAACTCGTGCAAAAATACGTAATAATGAATCCAAAATTTTGTTATGCTCACTCCAAGAACGTTTAGCAATAAGAATATCGTCAACATATGAAGTAATATTGTCACGAAGATAAACAGGTAAAATTTCATTTAAACTACGAATGAATGCTGCAGAAGATACAGTAAGTCCAAACGGTAATTTCCGAAACTGGTAACAGTTACCAAAGGCTAAAAAGGCAGTATATTTTCTACAATCAGGGTGTAGTTCTATTTGCCAAAAACTTGCGCGCATATCAATCGTGGATAAAACTTTAATTCCATGGAAATGTTGAAGAAGTTCATCTAAATTTTGTGGACAGTCAGTTTCAGGAATAATAATATTATTTATCTGTCTGGAATCTGTAACGTTCCCTGGCATTTTCACAGTTTATTTGTACCATATACGCCGCTCTGGGCAAGTTGTATATACATCGTAATTATTCAACAAAAATATTACTGAATGTGGTATAAAATACGTTTGTTATTTTCATTATGTTTTATTGTAATATTTCTCTGTATTTAGGATAGGAATTTTTCTGTATTTAATATGTGAATGTAAAATGTGTCAGTATTTGCGGTATCAGAGATATAAAAATTTGCCAGAAAAGAATAATTTACAAAGAAATGTTAATAGTCGGGAAATGCTATATAAGGACTAAACATTATGTATTCTTTGGTCGTCTCTGTTCTGACGTGATCGAGGTAGGACGCTGTGAAGAAGCTTTTAATGAATATGTAGACTTCTTTTGTCTCTGTCTGGACTTAGCCGCCATTAGACGATGCGTTACGAATTAATGTGAGTTGAATTGTTGTTTGAGCTAAATATATCAGTATTTATCAAAAGTGTGAATTATTTATGTAAATTAGCTTGCCCACGTCATCTATAAAATTTCTTTAAGAATTTTTCAGCATTTTTTAGCGGTGTTGCTGGGCCGTGCCGCGACCAACAATCGCAGATCTGAAGAGGCGGCACATTTAAAAAATTATCAAACCCGTAAATCGGGAATAGATGCATAAAAATCAATAGTGAATTAAGAAATTGTTCTTTCTTTTCAGTGATCCTGTGGCTGATAAAATTTGAATTAATTATACGTTTGTGCATTCGTAGGCGGATAGTTAATGTTAGTCAACATTGAAATTTAAACAGTTTGGTGCTTTAAAATAACTCAAATGCGTAGTGAAGTAGGTTTGATCAGTGATAATTGTCGGCTTGGCAATAATTAAAACATTTTCTGCTGATAGAGATAATCTTGTGTTCTATGGCTATTGCCGGGATAAAATTCAGTAAAAATATTTAACAAAAAACCCACTGCATCAGGAAAGTGTATGCCAAGGCCGAATGATCTAAAGGACTCAATTCTCAACTAAATATTATTATCCAGTTAATATGAGTGCACGTAATATTTTTCTTTAAATGTACGTAATTCTTAAGAAAGTAAATTTTTTTATTACCACACGAAAATAAGAGAGTGGTTCTACAACAAAGTTCGCACGAGAGAAAATTAACTTAAAAGCAAAAAGATAAAATCTATTATTCTTCTTTAACGAAATTTAAAATCAATTCCAAAAATTTCGACGATTTCGTTAAAAATCCAGAACCAAACGAATTGACCCATCCTTTTTAAGAACAACGTGTAATGGGCTGGTATAAGGGCTGACTGCTGGCTCAATAATGCCCTGATCTAACATGTATTGAAGTTCATTCTTAACCTTGTCTCTGTAAGCCAAAGGAATAGCGTACGTTTTTCCGCGAAATGGTGTGTGTTCTTTTACTTTAAATAAATATTGTAAGCCCTGTATAGTTCCTGTGTGATGACTAAACACTGTAGCATGTGAAGTCAAAATATGGTGCAGCTCTTCTTTTGCAACGTCAGCTGGCACTTCAGCTTTTTCAACCTTTTCATTAATTAATTCTTCGCTACTAATTATATCCTCCATCGCGTCTCTGTATCTATTGTCATTGTCATGAATAAACACACTGTCGTCATAATGCTCAACGAAAACATCAGAAGTAAGAAACCTTAAACATTTTGTATCTGATTCAGGTCTTGCTAAACACTCGAAAAATTTCAAACATTTCGGCATTCCGGCAACAGTCAAATTCACACTTCCTTCTTTAAAGTTCAAAATTGCCTTATGTGTGTTAAGAAACTCCATACCTAATATAATCTGTGTACTGAGTAATGGAACAATAATAAAATTAGCAGACAATTCGTATCCTTGACAAATGAAATTTAGGTTGGTCTGTTGTTTAACTTCCACACCTTTTCCAGAAATCGCTCCTCGAATTGTAGTTTTAGAAATAGGTAACACAGGACAGGCAATAGTTCTTTCACATATACGAAAAACTGATTCACTAATGACGTTCAATGGGCTCCCAGAATCTAAAACAGCAGTGAACTTATTCTTACCCACACATACTTCAATAACAGGATGTAAAAATGCGTCTACATTATTTTCCTTTTCGCCTAGCAAAATGTCTCTCATATCTTCCAGGCGTACGTAGTGTAAAGTTGTAGTGTCATTACTTTCTGAACCGTCTATATTGCTGCCAGAAGCCGAAGCTGCTAGTCATTGTCGATTGTTTGCGTCACGTCTTTGATTATTCCCGACATTTCGCGGATCAGTTTCTACTATTTCCACTTGTCTCTCTGAATTTCTGTCACGCGGAGGATGCCAATTAGGTCCTTCCTGTCTGTTACATGCAAATTCTTGGTTGTGTCTGTTATTAAAATTTCTGTTTTCCTCTCTGTCTGCATAACTACTTCTTGTATAATTTCGACTGTCACTTCTGAAATTATTGTTAGACCTACTACCCTGGTTATTTCTGTAGTAAGAGTTTCTATTATTGTATGAATAATTTCTGTCTTGATGATACCGATTACTGTTTCCGTATGATTGATCATTCCGGTAAGAATTACCGTTATTATAATTGTCTGTGTAATTTCTGTTAGAACGTCTGTTATTGTCATAGGGCTGGTATCTATTGTCCTGTCTGTTACGTCTGTCATTCTCAAAATTACCCATATAACGCCCGTTCCGATCACTATCCCTTTTCTCTGAAAATCTATCGTAATTACTGTTACTGAAAAAGTTACAAGAAGTCCCGTCGTCGTTGTCATACTCAAGTTCTTGTAACAAAGTCTTAAAAGTCTCAATGTCGTCTTTACATCTTCCAGCTAAAGCAATTTTTCTTATGGATTGTGGCAGCTTAGTTAAACAAATGCGAATTAATTCAGTCGGGCTATAAGGGTTGGACAGGAACTGATTCTTTCGAATCATGTCTTCAAAGTATTCTGCCGGCGTGCGGAACTCAGATTGTTTAAAATTACGCTGCATAATCAGACTATGTTTGACTCTGTCTTGTGTGTTTTCGGACCAATATGCCGATAGAAATGCATGATAAAAATCATTTAGATTATTACAATCTCTAATGAGTGCGCGCATTCGCGTCGCCGGTTCGTTTTCTAAATATCCACACATAAATTCCAGTTTGTGACTTAGTGGCCAATTTGGTGGGAGTGCGTACATAAATTGATCTAACCATGCACATGGATGTATGTCATTCTTAGAATTGCGGAAGATCTTAAATTTCCGAACAGTCAAAAAGTGTTTATAGTCAAAGTTTTCGCCTCGTGGCGACAAAGACCTACCGCGTCTGTCCCAGTTTGAATGTCGATTATTGTCAAGTTCGCGCGCCTGGCGCTCTCTTGTTGCGTCCCGTAAATGAAACAAATTATCTTCTTCAAACCCCTCTGGTATCTGTGATTCTAAATTTCTTTTGCCGTCTTTTCCTACGATTTCGCCTTCAATTTGTTTGACTTGCTTTTTTAATGCCTCAAATTCCCTTTTAACGCGTTCATTAAATTTTCCCTGATTGTCAACATGTTTATTTATGTTCTGGTACTCTTCGGTTTCTGCAAATGGTAATGGAGCTGTATCATCCGAATCTCTGTCCCCATGTAAACTTAGATTTGTCAATTTATCTGAAATCTCCTCAACTCTTTCCAATAAGTCACCTATTTTTTCTTTCTGTTTACTTACGTCTTCCGTAAGTGTCGCGACTCGGGTTTCAGTATTGACACATTTGGTAGTTAACTGTCCATATTGTTGTGTTAGGTTATTTAATCTGTCATTTAGTACGGATTCCTCGATTCTCTCAAATATTTCTTCCTTATCGTGTGCACGTTGTAAATTTAACTCTTCTTTAATTCATCTTTCATATTTTTGAAACATGTCCCTATTCGTGAATCTAACCGTGTTTCCATTGTTCCCATCTCAGTTTTAATTGTTCCTATTTCTGTTTTAAATTCAGATCGAAACTGCTCCATTGTTCCCATACCAGTTGTAATTATTCCTATTTGTGATCCCTGTGAGTCTAACCGTGTTGCTAAAGTTCCTATCTCTGTTTTAATTGTTTCCATTCGTGCTCCCAAATTTAATATAGCACTCATCAACTGCTCCGTAATAGCCGGTTCGAAATTCATTTCGCCCCCAACATTTCCCGCGAAACCAACTTCTTTCGTCATGGCTGTAAAGCTATCTGTGTTCGATACTATTTCAGAATCTTCTGTCGTTAATCTCGGATTCTGTGAATTTTCTGATTGAGAAAAATTTTGAAATGGTTCCGGACTATTTTCCCGACTTATTACATTGTTTTCCACTTCATTATCCATCATACTGTTTTCCTCTGTTGGCGAGTTCGCCATGTTAACAATTTCGTCATTCTCACTATCCATCATTTTCGCCTTTTTCATTGATCGCGTAATCATTTACAAAACATACAAAACTCGTCACTGTACGGAAATTATACACAATGACTCTTTATCTCCAACAATACCATTCACTCGAAATGTTTCCCTCAAACACGATTAACGAACAATTGAAACAATTGCACTAAATCGTCAAACGCGTATACAAGACAACAATCAAATTCAGAGAAAAAAAATACCATTAGAAGAATGACAATTACCAAATCTACACATGCAAAATAGACTACAATTACTAAATTACAAATTACTACAACAATACTACTGTCTACTATTTCTGCAATCAGAAGAACTCCAAGGGACGATCCGAAGCAGCGGTCGCCACGTGCATGGGGGCTTAATTAAAATAGAATGCAAATAATTTTTAATTTTTGGTAGCTGTATGTCCGATTACGCTATGTCTCGTAAACGGTTGGCCCTGACTAGTATTATTACGCTATCTGACTGCAAAGAACAACAACAAAGAATGAAATGGGAATTTTCATTAACACACTTAATTAATTAAGTCCCCAGCAACTATAAAACCTACGAAACCAAAGCACAAGTGTAACTGTTCTGTGTGTGGAAGTATGACTCAACGTACGCATCTGGCACGGTTCTTCTTCAACAACACAAGAAATTTTAAATATCATTTATACTGAATTAATTAAAAGAAATAGAAATACCATAATTACTCAAGAAAACCAGAATTACACTCCAATACAAGAACACAAGCCAGATGCTTTGTTGACTGAACCTGTAATGATCCATTATTCAGGACATTGAAATAATGAGAAAGAAAAGAAAAGTAGTTTGTTACCTTAATTTATATTGACGAAAAGCACTCTAGACATTACAATCTCTCCACACCGACTCGCTACTATCACATCTCAACAAGAACTTTTCAGTATCACATCTCAGCAAGCACTGCCTACTAGCTCATCTCAACAAACACTCCTCACTACGACATCTCAGCACTGACTACCACGAGTTCTCCAAAAGCACTGCCCACTACGAGTTCTCAATAATCACTGCCAGTGGAGGCGGCGGAACAATGCTCTCTAGCGCGATCTCTGGCGCTGTGGCTCAGTGTAGCCACCTTTCAACGTCTATAAAATTATTATATGAAAAAATACGAATTGTTACCCTAGGGCCCCCTTCACTTCACTTAAGACTGCAGGTAGTAGCAGGAAATAGTTTGCGCTCATCCGTTGTTCATAATGGATAACTAGGTACTATGTATCCATACGTCAAATCCATGCAGCTTTTATCGAGTTTCGGTTAAGCTTTGCCCATATATCTTCTATATCCATCGTGCTGGAACTAAATGAAGTCATTCATTGTCTAAGTGGAATGCTATCAACTGTCTATCTGCTCTTTCTAGCGGAAATACCCTCCTAGACTTCTTGATTGGTTTATTAACTTCAGTAACCAAAGCCGGTATGAAGACACCGTGGTAACTAATCATTGTCTCTAAACTGACGCTATCGATTAGGTCAAGACTGTTTATAGCTACTAGGTCTACAATATTTCCATTGTGTGTGGGCTATCGAACTAGCTGCTCAAGATAGTATTCGGAAAGCGTATTCAAAAGAACTTCAGAAGACTGTATTTCTGCAATGAATCCGTACACGGCCCAGTCTCTAATCGCTAGTTTAAAGTCGCCTCCAACTAAAATTGCGTGATCTAGGTATTTCCGCGCTACTGAAATCAAATTTTCTTTCACTGGCTTTAAAACCGTCACAGCGGAATCTGACGGCCGGTAAAACCATCCAACAATTAACTTTATTTTACCTAGACCTGTTGTACGCGACCAGATAACTTTAATGCAGCACTCAAATTCGACCTCAGTAGACATAATGTTCTGATCGGCTGCAATGGACATACCCCTTCCTATGGCCTCTAATCTGTCTTTTCGATATATGTTCCATGAATCGCCGAATATCTCAGAGCTTTCCTAGTTTCAGCCAGCTCTCGGTCCCGGTAATGATTTGACCGCTAGAAGTTTCCTGGAGGGGAGTAAATTCGCTTTGTTACGAATACTTCGGCGAATGACAGCTAAAATTTTGACATTGGAAGTGTCATTACTCTGAACGCGGACAGATTTCTCTATCTGCGAGAAGTCTGGCGATTGTTCATCAGAGAACCTCAACCTATGACCTAGCCTAAAACAAGACCCATGTGCACTCCAGAAGTACACTTCTACCTGAGTAGCAGCTTCCTTTGCACAGTGCACCCCCGCCTATCAAGGGGAGTCCTTCAGTTCCCCAGCCGATAACAAAGCTCCAGAAATCTGTAGCCAATAACGTCGTAGACTCGACGAAACCTTTAAGTGAGACCCTCCACTTGGCTCCAAACCAAAGGACCCCGATCGACTCTGGGAAAAATGAGGACCCCGATCGACTCTGGGAAAAATGTTGCATATTGCGAGCTCTGATTGTTGTCGAACATAGAAGAGTAGGCAGACCTCAAAAGATGGGTCACCCCATGGGCAGTCTCCTGCAAAAGGATCGTAGTAAAATAGTATTTCTTACAGCTGCCACCATGCTGCCTGCATGACGTGACTTATTCTGTCAACAGCTCACCGAAAAGTACGCCTCTTCATCACACAGGGAGGCCTCCAGAGCATGAACGAAGCGATGTATCACGCAGTTCCCTTTCTTGCCATTCCGTTCTTTGCTGACCAACCGTACAATGTGGCCAAGATTGTGCAAGCTGAACTTGGAGTCTCTCTACAATTCAACGATCTCACAAAGGACTCCATACTTCAACATTCGCGAGCTGTTCTAGACAATGAAAGGTACGTCTACCCTAAATAATAACAATTGTTTGGAAATTATGTATTGTTGCTGAACATATAAGAATAGATGATCTCAAAACTTACGACAGATCACCGCGGGATGTATATTCAACCACACGTAAAGTTTAAGTCACTGCATAGAAACACTGCACAGTATTATATAAGATATTTAATATCACTTACCAAAAGAATTGGAACATAATTTTCTGTTTACAGTAAATCAGCTACTAGAGATATCGTGTAAGTTCTGTCATCGTATCTCATAAACTCTCAGAAACTCGTTGCATTCAGAGCCATGTTATACAGGTCACATTCATTACCACCAGAGGAACCTTAGCTGTGGCAGGAGATAGACACCATCAAAATAATAAAAAGATACAACAGCTACTCTTAAAATCTGCTTGACATGCTATCCATCAAGATCAATGAGACCATTAAAAATAAAATCCATGCTGAAAATGTATTACAATGTTGCCAGGGTACTCAAATCAATAAATAAAATAAATACAACAAACACATAAATAGGAAGCATACCGTATTTATTAGAGTTTTATCGAGGCCAGAACAGAATCAGATAGTGGTAGAGTTTAAGCATAAGATTAATTTGAAAAATTGATGATATTCCAGACTAACTGTCAGAGTTTTTCTAGATTTTCTTTAAGCACATTTTGCCTTGTCTTTTGCCGTGTTATTGTTATTACTAAGATTCTTATTACCGTCGGATTTACCAGAAATAGGACATAGAGTTCTCAATGTACCGCTGCTACCAAGCTGTCATGATTGCCCAGAAAAATATATCGAAGACACGGCACAACTCTAAATCAGTCATTTTTATGCAGCTGTTTAGGTGAATCTGAAGCTATATAGTGTGCCAAGAATTATACTTGGCAAGAAGTACACTAAAGTTACTACACTATTGTATAAAATATTAATAGCTGTCCACGTAATATATATTTTAATGGTACCCGGAACGTCCTATACCTCCAATGTTAAATGTAAGGAACATTTCCTTATGAACTATTAACACCAGAATGCTTAAACTTTTACAGTATAATATGGATTTTAATTTATTGGTGTTTTTTCGGAAGATATTAATTATTTTGTGACTGAAAATAATTGCACATTTTTGGCATAGTATTTTTGAAATAAAATCTGTTATCTATTATGTATCACAAAAATTCTATGATACAAGGTGTATATTGGCACTGTTTACATTCCTTGAAAATTTTAAGTCTTTATCTCTAATAGTTTAGCAGAAAATGCTCCTTATATGGCAAAAAAGTGAACTTGTGGAAAACTAGTTTCAAAGTTTCACTAACATTTTAGTGGAGTCCAGCACCATAAGAGGGGTTTTCACTGTCACTAGACATCTTCCCATCTAGCCTTCTTTTCACACCTTTCATTCTTTGTCTGGCTTGCCTCTCACACTCCTTTTCTTTCCTTTCAGCATCCCATTTCCTCTCATTGTCTATAGACATCATTGCACTCACCATGTTCCTTCCGGGCATCACATCCAACTTCTGCAGCACATTGCACTTTATAATGTTACCTCTGTTGTACGTAGCAATGGCATCATATACTCCAAAATGAAGAGTATGAATTTCAACAAACACGTTTTTTGGGATTCTGGTCCAAATTACATTATTCACACTCTCATTTTGATTTTGTGTACGTCCATGGAGACATTTCTTCAAAAGTTAAGTTGCAGAAAGATTTCTGAAAATTGGTTTTGTAGCCTTCATGACAGTTTCTGGTAGACTGTGATGATGCTTGTATACACGTTCAGATCCCTGATATTGGTTGTACTTGCACCAGGAATTGGGTCCCTGTGGGCATAGTCCATGTAGTGGTTCCTCGTCAGTCGATAAGGTGTGGTAGTAAAGTCCCATTACAGCCTTTTCCATTGAATCAACACTGTGAGTATTTTGTCTTATTTCCAGTCCATAGTCTCTCTGCAATCTGTTGATTACCTCGTCTGTCAATCTTCTAGCTCCACCCAAAAGTTTTCCATCGCTGAGTACCTGGCCTTTCATTGTGGTCTTCAGTCGACGCAGCCTTGTTCCCACACGTTTCTGAACGTGACCTACGCACTCCTGTTTAGTAATGGTAACATCGTTTCCATAAGGTTTCAGCTCAGATACGGCAGCAAAGGACTTCGAATCACCATCACCCAGAAACTGTAGGTATCTGACCTTGTACCACAGAAGAGAGCGACTGAAAATGTCTTTCACACCGGAAACTTCCATGGCCCCACTAGACCCACTGTAATTCTTTCGACAGTTTTCTGCATGCTCATCCTTCACTCTTTTAGGACACCTACAGTGCTTGGATTTAATTACAACATCTATAACTTTTGTAGTATCAGCACTTGTTGCCGTTATTACCCCATTATGTGAAGTGTGCCCGCGCTTCTGCCACGTACCATCTAGCGCGACAGTCAGGTCCCTAGGATTCTGAACATCTGGAATTTCTTCATTCACCGCCACAGATTCCTCCACTGCTTCTTTCATGGATTCTTGGGCAATATCTTCAACACAGGATCCAACAACCGAGTTAATTTTGAGAATTTCGTTGGTGGTGATGGTAGATTCATTACACCACAAAACATTTACCAGCAGAGTATCCCTTACTGATTGACCTTAGAGCATAGACACATTTAATATTTACACCATACTACTTGCTTTTCTCACTATCCGTTTCACCTTGGCCTATTTCGACATATACTGAGTTCCAAAATGAAACATTGTAATGACAACTAGTACAGTGAAGACAGATTTCTGCTGCAAGTCCTATGTGTCGCTTGACATTTACTGACATACTCAATTTGCAACATTCCTTACACAGTACTGAACTCTCAGTCACCTTTGAGGGCAATGAAATGTTAATTATTTCGTTCACTTTATCCTCACTACACTTCTCCAATAAACTGCAGTATTTTTCAGTTGATCCATGCAGCTTCTTGCTTGTGCTAGAGACAGGAGTAGATTTCACTTCATGAATAACCTCACTATTTTCAGAATCATTACCCAAGGTCGGAGAAATTGTCACAGTTCCACTAGTGTATCTCGGAGGAAGCTTCTTCCTCTTGTGAACTCTGTTACTAAATCGACGCATTATGATAAGTTCCATTTGCGCAATAGAAATACAACACAAATCGTGCAATAATCACCAAATGCTCAATGTAAACAACAGTATCCAAAGACTAAAATACGCAGACAAAACAATTGCCTATCAAATCGTGTTGCCAACATAATATAAAGTCTTTGGAAAGACCGGAAGTTTTGAAAAACGATGTTTTCAGTGAACATGTATCCATGGAAATTCAATGTCGCGACATGCCCTCTACAGCACAGTATTGAAAGTAATATTTTCAATACTTGGAGTTGAGCTACAGGTAAGATTAATATGTCATTTTAAAGAGGAAGATCTGTAGTATTTTATTTCACAATAAACTGAAAACCCAAAATTTCATCATTTTTAGGTTCCTGGCTCCCTTAAGGTAACTTACATTAACACCTAAGAGTGAGGGCATTTCGTTAGTATATGCTGTGCACATTTTTTAAATTATTAACATGATTACGACTGCCGTCCTTTAAGAGCTAATAATTTAAAATTATATTTCTATATGATTAAATCGAACGTCCACTTCCAGTTAACAAGTAAATTTAGAAAATATTCACAATAAATGATATTATTTTTTCCATATTTTTGTGATAAGTTCCTATGGGACCAAACTGCTGAGGTCATCGGTCCCTAGGCTTACACGCAACATAATCAAACCAATTCACGCTAAGGACAACACACACACCCATGCCCGAGGGGGACTTGAACCTCCGACTGGGGTAGCTGCGCGAACCGTTCAAGACGCCTGAGACCGCGCGGCTACCCCGCGTGGCTAATGATTTTGTTCACATACCAATAATAATGGCTTGACATTCGAAAAAGTCAGAATGACTGGAGAAACTTTTGCTGTATAGCCACAAAAATAACAGAAAATCAAGAAATAAAGTTATAAAAAAAATTATGGTACAACTTTCGTTGAATCACTAATATTTTGTTTGCTTTCAAAACTTTACATCACCTATGTTAATGGATTCATTGAATTAATTTCGTTACAAAGTGAATCGAGGGCCAGCATTCCATTAGATGAATATACGATCGTTCACAAAACCATAGTTAAATTCACCTTAGACCTAACCAAGACTATATTGACCACAGTGAGTCCAAGCAAACAAATAATTGTTCTCAGATATTGCAACAACAAACACTTTATTTCTAACACAGGAAATGAGAGTAAGTAACAAGTAGGTGAGACTGGGGCACATTGGCAGTAGAGGCACGATGAGTAGTTGATATTATTTCGTGAAACTGCCGTCAGAACACGCAACCGACCAAGGGCGTTGGTAGCAACAGTACCGTCGTTTTCCCACAAACACGTCGATACAGTTAAATTGTCGAGTGAGGGTAGGCACGCATTTCATGCTTTCTTGTTCGTGAAAGTAAATTTTGCTTACTCAAGCTATTTTGTTGTGTGCTCGAATACAATACTCTTTCTAAACAAATAAGTAGAGCGATCGAAGTCTATAGCTTAAGAATTATTTTAACAGTGTTTACAGAGGTAACGATCTAAACGTTTTCATAAAAGAACTAAAATAATTCCAATATGATAATGGAGCACAGTGGACCACTTAAGTATGGGCACGTGTGTTCATATGGTCAGCCTGCCCCACTCTCTTTATGAAAGTAAGTACTCTTATCTAATACGTATATTTGTAATCAAAGTCTACATCACATAGGATGCAATTTTTACGTAAGAAAATTGTGTCTTGCATTGATTTTTAGCCGGTGGCAAGTATGTGATTTTCATTTTTATTTCTATTTAATTTTTTGTCACCGATTCCCTCTTAGATAACCGATAGACGCGATCCCGATACTGTTGGCTGTGTTTTCATTGTTTAAGTTGTCCCTCCAGTTATTCAAGAACTCAGTGGTAGGCTTATGCTGTCGAAACAATGGCTATTAAGTTGAAAGTCGTGCTACCCAACGCCTGAAAAACGCAACCATTTGAGAAATGGCAACCAAGGAAAACGATAGAAAACTGACGATAAGGAACTTCAGCAATACTGACCGACCCTCCGGTGAAATACGCGTTACAATAAAAACAACAAGCCTTCACAGACAGAAAACACTATAAAGGGAAATATGGGTGTTCTGCATAATAATAAGCTATACTCTAAAAAAGTTCCCCTGATCGTGGAAAATCACACGATAGAACTCAGTAAGCCAGTATATATTCTTAAGAAGGTTCTTTAAGATGAAGAAGATGAGGATGCCCTGTCTCGTAGGTGTCTTAAACCTTTTCCTCGCCGCTATCTAGGGGGTGAAAGGATTCAATGGACAAAATGTAAGCGTTGGTCACAACTGCCATGTGTTAAAAATGACACGAAAGGACTGTTTTTAAATAATGTTGAACTATGAAGATGCTGTTGGACACTCAAACGAAGATTGATAAAATTTCTGGACATACTTTTCCGTCAGACTATTATTATAACAATGAAAACACGATTTATGATTATAGCGTTTGTCATAAAGCTGTAGGAATTTATTTCAAAATAAACTGTGAATATTAAAGTCGATATTTTTTTTCGATTAAATAACCAAAGTCGTAATTAATTAAATGATAAAATCATCTGGGTCAACTTGCCGCACTTGCTGGGCCAAGTTGCCCCATGGGTGAGATAGATTGCCCTAGGTGATATTACTCTACTAAACAGTCGGTGAGACGCCATGATTATTTAGTTGTAAAGATCCCGAAAGAATAAAAGACCAATGGAAACATTTTACATACGATCAGGAAAAAAATCATGGAAAAAGTTTTGCCAACCTGCCCTGGTCTCCACTGCATGTCCATAGGGACGCCATTCTAGGTAAATCTGAAGGACATACAAGATGTAATGTTCCTGAATGACGAGTAGCAAGAAAATTATAGCTCCCCTAAGGTTATTAATTCTTAATTGCGAAAAACAACACTTTTATTATTCTGAGTCTGGTCGGATGAAGGCAATCGCATGACACCAGCATGCGGTATTAAGTTGAAGCAATGTATACTGTCGCAGGAGCACAGTGTCTAACTGATGCCGTTGTCAGGGGAGGCGATGACACTGGTGACTCCTCGCAGTACCACTTCTGTGCAGATGCTCCATTGATGTTGCTGCAGTTGGAACCATAGATGCCACGAGCAGTAGATCCCGCTGTGGCTTTATGAACGGAACTGATCGCTCTGTGTCCTCGTGGCTACTTAACTACACAATCTCGACGGTCTGATACTTGTTCAATAGCTCAGCGAACACGTGATCGGCGGATGCAAAGTCGTGCCGCGAATGTGGCGCCGACAACAGTGGGCGGCTATGCGGGTGCCTCTCATTCCCGTGGAGTCCACTGGATGCTAACTCAGAAGCAGACCACCGTGTTTTGGTCGGCCACTGTGTTGGTATACATGCGCAGCACACCAGACTGTGTTGTACTGCCTGTGGTGGATTTGCAACGCGGCAACCCGCTGGTCTCCGCTGCATTGCACACTACAGTACTCTGCAGCCATCTCAACAGGGCTGCTGAATTCATATTGTATGACTGCACGTTCCGCAGCATTCACTCCATAAATTTCGGGAAAATGTCATATCCAGGTACAGACAATTTTCTAAAATTTAAATTTTCACGCTTTCCTTTCCTTTCCTAGTGCTGAAAAGTTTCTTTTTATCTCATTCTGACTGTTGCAATTGCGTGCACAAAGAAGAGTAGACCTATGTCATAAGCCGAAGACGTTCTTCAGAGTTTACTAAAATTACTCTACCATGTAAAAGTGACTGTAGCCTCACCAAGCCACCAGACGGTCTTTATCTGTCAACGGATAATGGGTAAACTATAGCTGTCTTTAAATTTTGTGGCAGGGAAAGAAGGAATGCCCTTGTGAGAATTGGGGTCAGGTTTTGGCCAGGTTTACTGTAGGCATGTTTATGCTGCACTGGTGAAAGAGAGGAAAAGTGAGCTGGGCTGTTTCTACACTCTTCCCTAAAGATTTGCATCCACATTGACTATAAGACAGCATCCAAGCTTCCGGCGTACCAAGGAAGCTGCACGGCAACTCATTATCATGCTGACAAAGAAATAGACACGAATTATGTATTGACGGCTTAGCCACACTGTTACCATGCCCTAGACGTCTATTTGTGGTTTATTGGAACCTTACAATATTATTGCTAGACATGGGGGATATTTATGTAAGGAATAAGAAATTTGCCACCCAGGCTACTGGACGGCCAAAGCAGGTCCTCTCCTAGCCATTAAATACCTTCTTTCTAGCCGATCGGTGTTGGAGCTGGATTCCTATTCTTCGTTGTGACATCGGGCTTACCTAAAGGCTAATTAAAGCTTTACCCGTACTGTATAATTCTTCACAGCAGGAAAAATCAATATAGGATTTGATGTCCAATGCTGCTAAAAGAACTATAAAAATTCGTTAGGGAAGTTGAGTCATAAGGCTCATTATACATTATTAAATCTCGTTATATATCACCCAGCCGCGCGGGATTAGCCGAGCGGTCTAAGGCGTTGCAGTCGTAGATTGTGCGGCTGGTCCCGGCGGAGGTTCGAGTCCTCTCTCGGGCACGGGTGTGTGTGTTTGTCCTTGGGATAATTTAGGTTTAGTAGTGTGTAAGATTATATGAGTCTGGCGATATACCATCTGACTTTCGGAAAAGCATCATCCACACAATTCCGAAGACGGCAAGAGCTGACAAGTGCGAGAATTATCGCACAATCAGCTTAACAGCTCATGCATCGAAGCTGCAAACAAGAATAATATACAGAAGAATAGAAAAGAAAATTGAGAATGCGCTAGGTGACGATCAGTGTGGCTTTAGGAAAAGTAAAGGGACGAGAGAGGCAATTCTGACGTTACGGCTAATAATGGAAGCAAGGCTAAAGAATAATCAAGACACTTTCATAGGATTTGTCGACCTGGAAAAAGCGTTCGACAATATAAAATGGTGCAAGCTGTTCGAGAGTCTGAAAAAAGTAGGGGTAAGCTAAAGGGAGAGACGGGTCATATACAATATGTACAACAACCAATAGGGAATAATAAGAGTGGACGATCAAGAACGAAGTGCTCGTATTAAGAAGGGTGTAAGACAAGGCTGTAGCCTTTCGCCCCTACTCTTCAATCTGTACATGGAGGAAGCAATGATGGAAATAAAAGAAAAGTTCAGGAGTGGAATTAAAATACAAGGTGAAAGGATACCAATGATACGATTCGCTGATGACATTGCTATCCTGAGTGAAAGTGAAGAAGAATTAAATGATCTGCTGAACGGAATGAACAGTCTAATAAGTACACAGTATGGTTTGAGAGTAAATCGGAGAAAGACGAAGGTAATGAGAAGTAGTAGAAATGAGAACAGCGAGAAACTTAACATCAGGATTGATGGTCACGAAGTCAATGAAGTTAACGAATTCTGCTTCATAGGCAGTAAAATAACCAATGACGGACGGAGCAAGGAGGACATCAAAAGCGGACTCGCTATGGCAAAAAAGGCATTTCTGGCCAAGAGAAGTCTACTAATATCAAATACCGGCCTTAATTTGAGGAAGAAATTTCTGAGGATGTACGTCTGGAGTACAGTATTGTATGGTAGTGAAACATGGACTGTGGGAAAACCGGAACAGAAGAGAATCGAAGCATTTGAGATGTGGTGCTATAGACGAATGCTGAAAATTAGGTGGACTGATAAGGAATGAGGAGGTTCTACGCAGAATCGGAGAGGAAAGGAATATGTGGAAAACACTGATAAGGAGAAGGGACTGGATGATAGGACATCTGCTAAGACATGAGGGAATGACTTCCATGGTACTAGAGGGAGCTGTAGAGGGCAAAAACTGTAGAGGAAGACAGAGATTGGTAAACGTCAAGCAAATAATTGAGGACGTAGGTTGCAAGTGCTACTCTGAGATGAAGAGGTTAGCAGAGGAAAGGAATTCGTGGCGGGCCGCATCAAACCAGTCAGTAGACTGATGACAAAAAAAAAAAAAAAATGTTAGGGACTGATGACCTTAGCAGATAAGTCCCATAAGATTTCACACACAGTTGAGCATATATCACCCAGTTTATTAACTGTTAGTCCACAGCTTATAAATATGGGTAATGTTGGTATACAGCCAATCACGAGAACAGTTATTTATGTCTTTGCTCTACCATAACGCAGAGGCAAAGAAAAAAGATACCTTAGTTCAAGTTTCTTCATTTTTTACCAAACAAAGTGAAATTTTTGCAAATGCCTCTAGGAAACTACAATTACTTCAGATGATGTCCGTTACACTTATGTTTTTCACCAATATAATGTGATGTAATACAATATTAAATAATCGCTCGAGACTGTTACACTTAGTGACGTTCATCACTCCAGCGCAATCTTCTATTAGACCACTGACCCGGCTCTAATAATCGTCGCCTTGTTATAGTGGTCCTCATTCCGAACAGTGATATGATGCAACTCTCTGTGGCAGTCCATCCTGTGGAGACCTCTTCATCGCTACATCACTACCGCAACCTACATCTTTTGAACCTGCTTACTGGATTCAAGCCTTCATTCTCTCTCCACTTTATCATCCCCACCCCAATACGAGGTTGCTGGTTTTACCCCCACAGCATTTATTTTCAGATAGTAAGTAATGCGTGTACTAGTTTTGATTGAAATCGATCGAGGTGTTTAGGAGGAGCTTTTTATCAGGAGCTTTGCCCACATGCGCACGTATCACATATATATGTACACATATTTCTCCTGTATCTCCAGCGAAATTCCCCTGGCAGTTTCGTTTTTATGCAGGTTAAGGATTGTGACATCATATCTCTTGAACTAATGATATAATTTTGAGGGCACTTTCAACGGCATACACACACTGAAAAGCCAAAGAAACTGTTACACCTGCCTAATATTGTGCAGGGCCCCCACGAGCACGCAGAAGAGTCGCAACACAACCTGGCATGAACTCGAGTAATGTCTGAAGTAGTGCTGGAGGGAAGTGACACCATGAATCCTGCAGGGCTGTCCATAAATCTGTAAGAGTACAAGGGGATGAAGATCTCTTCTGAACAGCACATTGCAAGACATTCCTAATATGCCCCATAATGTTCATTTCTAGGGATTTTGGCGGCCAACGGAAGGTTTTAAACTCAGAAGAGTGTTCCTGGAGACATTCTGTAGCAATTCTGGACGTGTGGGGGTGTCTAATTGTCCTGCTGGAATTGCCCAAGTCTGTCGTAATGCACAATGGACATGAACGGATGTAGGTGATCAGATTGGATGCTTACGTACTTGTCACCTATCAGAGTCGTATCTAGACACATCACGAGTCCCATAAAACTCCAACTGCATACAGAGCCTCCCACCAGCTTGAACAGTCCCCTGCTGACATGCAGGGTCCATGCATTCATGAGGTTGTCTCCATACCAGTACAAGTCCAGCTGCACAATCTGAAACGAGGCTCGTCCGACCAGGCAACATGTTTCCAGTCACCAACAGTCCAATGTCGGTGATGACGAGTCCAGGCGAGGCGTAGAGCTTTGTGTCGTGCAGTCATCAAGGGTACACGAGTGGGCCTTCGGCTCTGAAAGCCCATATCGATGATGTTTCGTTGAATGTTCGCTCGCTGACACTTGTTGATGGCCCAGCAATGAAATCTGTATCAATTTACGGAAGGATTGCATTTCTGTCACGTTGAACGATTCTCTGCAGTAGCCGTTGGTCTCGGTCTTGCAGGATCTTTTTCCGGCCGCAGTAATGTCGGAGATTTGATGTTTTACTGGATCCCTGATGTTCACGTTACAGTCGTACGTGAAAATCCCCACTTCATCGCTAGCTCGGAGATACTGTGTGCCATCGCTCGTGCGCCGACTATAACATCATGTTCAGACTCGCTTAAATCTTGATAACCTGCCATTGTAGCAGCAGTAACACATCTAAGGAATGAGTCAGACACCTGTCTTACATAGACGTTGCCGACCGCAGTTCCGTATTCTGCCTGTCTACAAATCTCAGTATTTGAATATACATGCCTATACCAGTTTCTTTGGCACTTCAGTGTAGATACTTCTGCGAAATGTGTTGCAAATAGAGTTAGTAGGAAAGAAATAATAAATGTAAACGTCATGCATAGTGCAGTAGTTTTTCCCGCATCTCAAGAGTTTATGAGGTTATGTCTCCTGAACTATCTGCCCTACAATGATATATTCAGTGGCATATGTGAACAGTGTCTGCCAAGTATGTAGCCTATACAGTTAGCAGTGAAGAAATAATAAATTAAAACGCCATGCCTAATGCATGAACAGCAAAAATGTAGTAAGCAATAATTTTTTTCGTCATTTTGTGGTGGTTTTCCGCGAGAAAAAGTTTCGTAAAGATTTGAAATTTTGTGTGAAGTTTGTTAGAATTCACGAAGTTCTCTCATTCTCAAATACTGGATTAGTAAGTTCTGGATACTGTCGAGGCGTGAGCCTTAATCCATTTTCACCCCCTCCTTCATACCTTTGATAGTAGGTGGTTCTTACCCCCCACAGTGATTCTTTCTAAATAATAAGTGATATGTGTGCCAACTTTGGTTGACATCGCTCTAGAGGTTTGGGAGAAGACGTGGAACTTCTAACAGCAACAAACACGCCACCGCCAACTGTATTTAGCCTATACTCTCCGAGCACCGTTAGGTCTTACCCAGATATGTCGGCAGAACTTACCTCTGACTTTAGCCAGCTTTCAGTGCCTATATTGATTTGAGCATCAGTACTTTGTATTAGCGCTACCTGTGTAGCCACCTCCTGTGTGTAATGGATTCAAAAATGGCTCTGAGCACTATGGGACTTCACTTCTTAGGTCATCAGTCCCCTTGAACTACTTAAACCTAACTAACCTAAGGACATCACACACATCCATGCCCGAGGCATGATTCGAACCTGCCACCGTAGAGGTAGCACGGTTCCAGACTGTAGCGCCTATAACCGCTCGCCCACCCTGGCCGGCTGTATAATGGACTTCTGACCTATTTATCGGAAGTCTGAACTCCACCAGCCTATGGAGCAAGTGGAAGAATCTGCAGCCTACATTGTAACAGAACCATCTGAGGCTCTGACTCAGACCCTGCACTCGGCTATGTAGCACACGTTCGCAGTCGGTCCCGTCGTCTGTGCTGGCAACGGTGAGCTCTGCTTCCATCTCGTAAGCTAGACTGGCAGCCTTTACGACTCGCTCGAAACCAGAGATAACTTCTTCCGATCGAAAGCGACACACATCTTTGGTACGAACGTGAGCCACTACCTGCACTTGGCGTTGCTCACTGTGCTCCTCATGGCGTCGGAAGCCCACATTCCACGTCTGGAATGATTTCAGCCAGTATGAACATGGAGTGCACATTGACTTGCGCTCTATCCTTGGCAGCCGTGTCCCTGAAGGGTCCCATAACGCGTCTACCATAGGAGTTTCCAACTACCAATAATCATATCCTCTATGACTGTCCGGATCTTGCAGGATGAGACGTTTACTCTGAATCAGGGTCAGATTAGATTAGATTTGTACTTAATCCATAGATCATGAATACTACACTTCGTAATGATGTGGAACGTGTCAGGTTATAAAAGGTGTCTATACAAGAGTTAACATTACACAAAATATTACATGACACTTGATATTTTTAATTTTTTTTTTGTGGCGATTGGGGAAATTACCCACTTACTATATCCAAAAATTCATCTAATGAGTTGAAGGAGTTGCCATTCATAAATTCTTTTAATTTCCTTTTAAATGCTGTATGGCTGTCTGTCAGACTTTTGATGCTATTAGGTAAGTGACCAAAGACTTTTGTGGCAGCATAATTTACCCCCTTCTGAGCCAAAGTTAGATTTAACCTCGAGTAGTGAAGATCATCCTTTCTCCTAGTGTTGTAGCCACGTACACTGCTATTACTTTTGAATTCGTTAGGATTGTTAATAACAAATTTCATAAGTGAATATACATATTGTGAGGCTACAGTGAAAATTCCTAGCTCTTTAAATAAGTGTCTACAGGATGATCTTGGATGAGCTCCAGCAATTATTCTGATTACACGCTTTTTTGCAATGAACACTCTTTTACTCAATGATGAGTTACTCCAGAATATGATGCCATACGAAAGCAGAGAATGAAAATAGGCGTGGTAAGCTAATTTACTGAGATGTATATCGCCAAAATTTGCAATGACCCTAATAGCATAAGTAGCTGAACTCAAACGTTTCAGCAGATCTTCAGTGTGTTTTTTCCAGTTCAACCGCTCATCAATGCATACACCTAGAAATTTTGAATATTCTACCTTAGCTACCGATTTATGATAGAAGTCTATATTTATTAATGGTGTCATTCCATTTATTGTGTGGAAATGTATATACTGTGTTTTGTCAAAGTTTAATGAGAGCCCATTTGCAGAGAACCACTTAATGATTTTCTGAAAAAAACATCGTTTACAATTTCACCAGTTAATTCTTGTCTGTTTGGTATGATAGCTATACTTGTATCATCGGCAAAAAGTACCAGCTTTGCATCTTCGTGAATACAGAATGGCAAGTTATTAATATACATTAAGAACAGCAGAGGACCCAAGACCGAACCTTGCGGCACCCCATTCTTGCGACTGCATCTGGCTGCAAGTGTCAGCCACAGACAGCACCTGGAAGCTGTTTGTCAGACTAACAGGGTAGGTATGACCTTCGCCCCTGGGAAGTTTTCTTCAGCCTTCCATGCCCTGAGGCCACCTCCCATTCTACCACGGGTGAGAGGTCAACCTCAATGTAAGGAGTAAGTGGCCTCACCATCGGGGCGGACTGAATGGCGAACTCGTAGAGGTCGTTCTGGACGTCCGCTGGGTCCCCACAGGCGGCCCACATAAGTAATACCTATCCACTACAGCCTCAAGCTGTGTACCTGAAGCCAACACAGCCCGAAGCTGAGAGCGAAGTGTCACATCCGCACACAGCAGTCACAGTCCCTATCCGTGCTAAAGTCCGTGTAAAAGTACACTATACAGACAGGCGTGGGACTGTCGGCAGACGCTGCGGAATTCTACTGTAGACCCCACGAAAACGCAAGAACTGTCTATTAAATTATCCTAACAGAGATTCAAAAACTAAACTACCAAAGCACACAGGTGAGACTAAATAATTCACTCCTTGTTAGGAACCTGTTAAATGTCACCTAATTAGTTACTTTCCGACGCAAACGGTAACGTGAGAACTGTGTCTAATAAAACAGACTGACACGCAGAAATTCAGAATCTTAACTACCAAAGCACACAGATGAAACTACTGTATATAATTCGCTGCTGTTTAGGAACTCGTAAAGTGTTGCTGCTCTGCCTTGGTCGGCGGCTGCTGCCTATCATCTATCATACCTTCTACAGTTTGCCACATGCAAACAACAAACCATTTTCTATTTTCTGTTTTTTGGTCACTTCAGACTAAAATTCGAGTTATGTGTCGTGTTATTTACATCTGATGTTGTAATCTTGTTTCTCGTTATTTTAGGCGTATTAAAAGACTCATTTCTTGTAGTACTACTGCCCTTGACAGTTACACTCGTGTTTAATTGGTTTTATCACAAAACAAAAAGTTTTTGCTGTCAGGTCACGTGTTATTGTACTGTAGGCATTCTATGTTGATTTGTACAGCTGCGTTTTTTTTGGGGGGGGGGGGATAATAGACAAAACTCAGTCAACATAAGACAGAAGATGCTGAAACATATTTGGGGAAACCAAAACTAAATAAACGATTAAGTAGAATTTCTGCCCTTTTTTTCTTAGCAATCACAGAAGTTAAAGCACAACATCCAAAATATTTTGCACAACTTCATAGCGCTTTTGTTTTACATTTTGGTATTTCCATTGCAGTAGGTCTGTTTGTAGATTGTCGTATTTCGTTTGTAGGTCACTGTTGCTATTTGAGTTTACACATCGTCATTTTGTGAGTTGGTGAGTCAAGCTGTGGACGCTAGACAGTGGAACGCCAAGAACAATCAGGACATTAGCGACCTACTTTTCTGTTTAAGTTTAACAGAGGAGTGACAGCAGCGGAGGGAGCCAGAGACATTTGCGTCGTGCATGGGACAATGCCATTGGATAGAAAGCAAATGGTCTTCTCGTTTTAAGGAGGATCGTTTTGATATTAGTTAGTCTCCAAATTCAGGCAGATCTAATCCACGATAATCGACGTCACTGTACCCCAGAACTCGCAGATGTGACGAACTGTGAGTATTTCATCATGGAGAAAAATTTACATGCATTGAGAGAGGTTGAAAATAAGGATGTGTGGGCACTGCATTATCAAAGAAAAAATCATAAAAATCAGCAGGTGGCAATACGCGCATCTCTGCTTGATCGTCACCAATTAGCTCGTGAACAACACCAATCATTCGTATACTGTATTGTTAGTGTGACCACAAATGGTGTCTTTCTGCTAGCATAAGGAAAAGAAAGAATGGTTCAGCCCAAACAAAGCAGCAACTCCGTTAAAAAAAAATAATAAAAAAAAATCTGTACACATACACAAAAGATAAGTGTTTTACATCTGGTGGAACAACGACGCCGGCCGCGGTGGCCGTGCGGTTCTAGGCGCTTCAGTCCGGAACCGCGGGACTGCTACGGTCGCAGGTTCGAATCCTGCCTCGGGCATGGATGTGTGTGATGTCCGTAGGTTAGTTAGGTTTAAGTAGTTCTAAGTTCTAGGGGACTGATGACTTCAGATGTTAAGTCCCGTAGTGCTCAGAGCCATTTGAACCATTTTGTTATGTTTACCTGTTTTGTTTACGTAGCTCACGGAAAAACTCTACGAACGTATCACTACTTTCTGCTCGTATCTCTTCCTACTCATATCTTTCGTCTTCCTCCACAGGTACAAAGAGAACATGAACAGGCTGTCAGAGATATTCCGCGAACATCAGGCGGACTCTTTGGAGCGCGCCGTGTGGTGGGTGGAGTACGTGATACGTCACAAGGGGGCTCCGCACTTACGCAGTGCTGCCCTCGACCTGCACTGGTGGCAGCTGCTGCTGCTCGACGTCATCGCTTTCATCTTGATGTCAACGTGCGCCGTTATGTACGCCGCCTTCTACTTCATACGTCAGATCACTGTTGCGATGAAGGATACTAAGAGAAAAGAGAAGAAACAATTGTGATGCACGACGTCTCTATTTAGCTGTTTAATCACGTTTCTCATACTGAACTGCCTCAAATATTGAAGAGTGAACTCTTCTTTCTAAGCATGAGTCATGCTATAAACATTATGATGTGAATGCACAACACTAGATTGATCCTATTATACTGCACTGTATTGATTGTAAAGAGGAAACAAGTAATTGATTTCCTTATTAGTGTATTTTTTCCTTAAAATAATAATATGTGTCTAGAGTATTCATAAATGCTTCAGCTGTGTTTAGTCCTTTATTTTTAGACCGCTATCGGTTGCATGCCATTAACACGCACATCTGAGAGTGAACATTTAAGTAAAACATTAGAGCTAAAAGGCTTGAAAGTTTGTGCCCAATATTCGTTGCCTGTCAGAATAAAACGCCTCTAAACGCCGGTATGCCATTGAATAAAACAGCCGGATGGATGGATTGACTTCAGTCCCATATGGTGGATGGGGCCGCTTCTATAGACTATTGTGAATAGGGACACGGCCATGTGATGTGCTTCTGTTAGACGCAGCATCTGGCCACGTCCCCTGTTCATGATTGTCTATAGACTGGAGAAATGGCACCACGCAGCAGATTAAACTGGAAGCAACCCATTCATCTGGCTGTTTTATTCTTTGACATACCGCCTTTTAGCGGTCTGATAGGCAACGAATTTTGGACACAAAGTTCCGAGCACTTTAGGTATAATGTTTTAGTTATATGACCACCTGAGGATTTGGTTTTTAGTGCCACAAAACCGGTGGTGACCTGAAAATAAGGGACTGAATACAATGAAGCGGTTTCTTATTACCCAAACCGAGCGAGGTGGCGCAGTGGTTAGCACACTGGACTCGCATTCGGGAGGACGGCGGTTCAATCCCGTCTCCAGCCATCCTGATTTAGGTTTTCCGTGATTTCCCTAAATCGTTTCAGGCAAATGCCGGGATGGTTCCTTTGAAAGGGCACGGCCGATTTCCTTCCCCATCCTTCCCTAACTCCAGCTTGCGCTCCGTCTCTAATGACCTCGTTGTCGACGGGACGTTAAACAACACTAACCTAACCTCTTATTACCCAAGATGATTCCTCATAGCTGTGGTTGCCCTACCTGCATGTTGTCACCACACTTAGCAAGTATGTTGGGTTATGGTAATGGGACTCTAATTCTCTTTAGGATTCAGACAAGTTACTCACCAAGCCATTGTGACTACATTAATTTTTAATTCATACTCGAATATTGACTACCGCTCTCAGAGAAGAAGTACTGGAACTGTGTGTGTGTGTGTGTGTGTGTGTGTGTGTGTGTGTGTGTGGGTGGGTGGGTGGATGGGTGGGTGGTTGGGTGTGTGGGTATGGTTGAGTGTGTGTGTGTGTGTGTTTGTGTTTGTGTGTGTGTGTGTGTGTGTGTGTGTGTGTGTGTGTGTGTGTGTGTGTGTGAGCTGGCCATTATGAAGGTATGCACATGTGGGTGGTTTATCGAATTTCCAGCTCTCGAGCCACTGGCTATCAATGCAGGTGTAGCTGTATCTCTACAGTCGTCAGATAATTTGGGTGGCTTATTGGAATGGCAGATCTAGAGCCAGCAGCTCTCGACTTAGTCATGGCTGTATTTGTAGGGTTGTCCGACAATATGGGCGCCTTATGGAATTGGCTGCTCTCAAGCCAGCGATTCTTGACCTAGAGTCGGCTGTACGAGTATCTCTATGTTCGTTGGAAACTGTCTCCCATTGCTGCTGGTGTATAAAGGCAGCATTTGATGTGGTGGGTGGTAGGCCGGAGGGTGACAGTGGCAGCCGTGATGATGGCAGCGGAGTACTAGCACCAACTCATGGCAAGTAACAGTATTTTGTGTGCTTCTCACCCTTTCAACAATATATGTAGCTTCCTTCGATAAGGCAGCACGAAAATATGAAGAATTTGTAGGAAACATTTTGTTTTTATTTTCAATATGTACATTTTACTTCCATTGTATTGACCCGC
The DNA here is from genome assembly GCF_023898315.1 of Schistocerca nitens. NCBI lineage: Eukaryota > Metazoa > Arthropoda > Insecta > Orthoptera > Acrididae > Schistocerca > Schistocerca nitens. The sequence continues at coordinate 965,775,299 of NC_064615.1, forward strand.
CAGGTTAGCCGAGAGTACTGATGCGCTGTTTCCTGGTCACGGATCGAATCCGCCCGGCAGATTACTGATGAGGGCTGGTGTGCTGGCTAGCCTGGATGTGGTTTTTAGGCGCTTTTCCACGTCCCACTAGGTGAATACCAGGATGGTCCCCACGTCCTGCCTCAGTTACTTGAGTCGCAGACATTTGCAACACTTTGACAGACAGTTGGGGTACACTGATTCCGACCCAGGGGGTACGGGGTGGCGGCAGGAAAGGCATCTGGCCACCCCTTCAAATTAACCTTGCCAAATCCGGTTGTAACAATGCTGACCCTGCGCAAACTGCTTGGTAAAGGCTCAGGCAATAGAATAAAATACATTTTACTTCCATTCTATTGTGCAATATTTTAGAAACAATTGAGCCTTAAACTTAGCTTGTATTACATTCAGTCCAGTAGGCATGACAATGTAAATAGCAATACTGTCTGAGAATTCTGGTTCTATGGACTTTATACTTATAAAGTCAACGCCTGTATACTTTGGCACTGGCTGCATACGTGCATTCATACACTGTTATAATTGATTCATATTATTTACATATTTATAAATTCATATTATGTATTTATGTTTTTGCGCAAATAGTTCACAAAGTCGTGGTACACACCTCTGACATACGTACACCAGTGATTCAGTTTGTCTGTAGCAATCCTTAAACCACAGCACATTAAGAATACTAATTCGTTTTATGTAGATCCTTGTGCCCCCATAATCAGTTCAAGCACAGCTTCCACATGCTTACTGACTATTGGAACATTCCTTCCAAATATATGAATGTCAATTCACGTGTATGATGGATCATACTCGGTCGTCACCTTCTTTTCTATGTACTCCACTGCTGTCATGCTGCACAGGAAGTCCCATGCTTATTAAGAACACTGCACTCTGGCATCAACACATTGAAAGTTTTCTATTTGAATTAATGCTTCATAGTCATTGTCAGATGCTAGGACTACATTCACACATTCAGACCCACTGGCAGACAAATTATATGTGTTGGCAAATAGAAGTATTCTGCTAGAACTTAACCGAGGATGGGTGAGGTGAGGAAGTGGTGGCTGCTGCAATGGTTGTGGCGGTGGTACAGATTAGGAAGACTGTGGCTTCTGCTGCTGCCGTGGCACGGACAAAAGTTTTTGGAAGAAACGACATTTTGTCTATGGAGTGCGTGATTGATTCTCTTGTAAAATTTTTTTTTGTTTATTTATAGACACAATCACATGTCTATGACACAGTCATAACCGGTTTCGGCCATACAATGACCATCTTCAGATGCTAAAACAATACAAAAGAAAATTTATATTAAAACCTAAAAATAAGTGCACTATTTAACCACGCTTATTAGTGATGTAACGGAATTTATGCGAAATACAGGGTTATTACAAATGATTGAAGCGATTTCACAGCTCTGCAATAACTTTATTATTTGAGATATTTTCACAATGCTTTTCACACACATACAAAAACTCAAAAAGTTTTTTTAGGTATTCACAAATGTTCGATATGTGTCCCTTTAGTGATTCGGCAGACATCAAGCCGATAATCAAGTTCCTCCCACACTCGGCGCAGCATGTCCCCATCAATTAGTTCGAAAGCATCGTTGATGCGAGCTCGCAGTTCTGGCACGTTTCTTGGTAGAGGAGGTTTAAACACTGAATCTTTCACATAACCCCACAGAAAGAAATCGCATGGGGTTAAGTCGGGAGAGCGTGGAGGCCATGACATGAATTGCTGATCATGATCTCCACCACGACCGATCCATCGGTTTTCCAATCTCCTGTTTAAGAAATGCCGAACATCATGATGGAAGTGCGGTGGAGCACCATCCTGTTGAAAGATGAAGTCGGCGCTGTCGGTCTCCAGTTGTGGCATGAGCCAACTTTCCAGCATGTCCAGATACACGGGTCCTGTAACGTTTTTTTCGCAGAAGAAAAAGGGGCCGTAAACTTTAAACCGTGAGATTGCACAAAACACGTTAACTTTTGGTGAATCGCGAATTTGCTGCACGAATGCGTGAGGATTCTCTACCGCCCAGATTCGCACATTGTGTCTGTTCACTTCACCATTAAGAAAAAATGTTGCTTCATCACTGAAAACAAGTTTCGCACTTTACTTTGTCATTGGATGTCAGGGCTTGTAGCAATTGTAAACGGTAAGGCTTCTGCTTTAGCCTTTTCCGTAAGATTTTCCAAACCATCGGCTGTGGTACGTTTAGCTCCCTGCTTGCTTTATTCGTCGACTTCCGCGGGCTACGCGTGAAATTTGCCCGCACGCGTTCAACCGTTTCTTCGCTCACTGCAGGCCGACCCGTTGATTTCCCCTTACAGAGGCATCCAGAAGCTTTAAACGGCGCATACCATCGCCGAATGGAGTTAGCAGTTGGTAGATCTTTGTTGAACTTCGTCCTGAAGTGTCGTTGCACTGTTATGACTGACTGATGTGAGTGCATTTCAAGCACGACATACGCTTTCTCGGCTCCTGTCGCTATTTTGTCTCACTGCGCTCTCGAGCGCTCTGGCGGCAGAAACCTGAAGTGCAGCTTAAGCCGAACAAAACTTTATGAGTTTTTCTACGTATCTGTAGTGTGTCGTGATCATATGTCAATGAATGGAGCTACAGTGAATTTATGAAATCGCTTCAATCATTTGTAATAGCCCTGTACATATAGTTCATTTAGCGCAAAGGGGGTGAACACAATCTAACAAATTTTTATATCTATATAAGACCGGTGTTCTACATTTTATAACTAGTTTAACAACGCATGAACCTGTGCTCAGTGTTTGCTGCCTATAGGTATGAACTATATGTATTTCACGTAAATTCAGTTACATCACTAATAAGCGTGGTTAAATAGTGCACTTATTTTTAGGTTTTAATATAAATTTTCTTTTGTATTGTTTTAGCATCTGAAGATGGTCATTTTATGGCCGAAACCGGTTATAACTGTGTCATAAACATGTGATTGTGTCTATAAAGAAACAAAAAATTTTTTTACAGACAAAAATATGTCGAACACATACTGGCCCAGCATTCTGCCAGTACCAGACAGGACTACACGGAGATGCTCGTAAATAACAATATGAATATATAAATGAATATATTAATAAATGATTGTAACAATAAAATATTAATAATAATGGATGGACAAATGCTTACTTTCAAATGAAAGTCATATTGTTCTTATTTTGCCTAGGAGCGCTGCCTGGTCTCTGACAATGGTGATCTTTTCACCACAGAACTCGAATGAGGAGGCTCAGGCAACAGGATTTTTATAAAATAAAATAGGGAAGGTGAGGAGAGAACTCGATTTCTATTGGTCCCAGGATTTCGCACCTTCTTTTAAACCTCGCTATTGTCCAAGACGAAAAGGGGACGAGAGAGAGATGTGACCTGGAATGTAACACATACAACTGCGTGGTCAGGTCTGGGGGGGGAGGCGGGGGGGGGGGGATGGGGATGAGTGTGTGGGCTGTACTGGGGTTCCCCTGGGTGACCATGAATACATGTCACTCAACTGCCCCAGGTGTAGCCTGACACCAGAAGTGACTTTAAGATAAAATTGTTATATCAGCTCATATGCCCACTTGATAACTCATGGACTCAAGTCTGCAATAGGGAGACTGAAGTTCCTGTAGCTTTTCTCATATCCTCCTTCCCAGGAGGAAGTCATGCATGTCTAGTGTTTGAAAAGCTGCAGTGATTTCACGTGGTAGACTCAAGCACTTGTGTCTGATGTGCATGGAAACAGCACTGTCCACGAAATGCAGTAGTCTGCGTTTGAGTCTCAGTGTGACACAATTGGTCTCAATCAAGAAGTTAGAGCATTTCAAGTCACGTCTATCTTCTTTAAGAACACTTAAATCAGTATGCCGTTTAGCCTCATTAAAGGGCCCACCCGCCTAGTCACTGGTGTCAGTATACCACTTTCGGGATTTGGGATTGTTGGGGTAGGGGGAGGGGGGAGTAGGTGTTCGCGAACGGCAGATCGAATCTGTCCACCAGATTAGCGACGATAGCCGGTGTGCCAGCCTGCCCAGTTGTGGTTTTTAGGTGGTTTCCATGAGACTAGCTGAATATTGTGCCAGTACCCACGTCCCTCGTCAGTTATACGACTTACAAACACTTGGAAGACATTCTCACACTTTCAGACTAGATAACTCCCGACGCAGACAGATGAGATACAAATATTCACCTTGTGTTTGTAGTAAGGGGGGAGGGGGGGGGGGGGTGAAGTATGGCAACAGCAAGGGCAGGCATATGGCCAGACTCTACGACTAATATTGCCAAACCAGGAGTAAGATCAAGGAAAGAAAGAAGAAATTTAGTTTCATTAAATCTAAGTCAAAACGAGAAATAATACAGCAAGTGACGAAAGCAATAAATCTGTGAAATAAATACATTTGAATAATATTAAGTACTTCATGTTTAATAGCCTTAATGGGATCGCCCTCTTTGAACGCTTGAAAAATATCATAATATTTTTTTCAACTGAAACATGTAATGCTATATCTGCTGACACAGTTTTATTTCTGACACATTTGTCTCTAAGAAATCATTTTTGTGTTCACTTCAGACGCTTCCTCCAACCGCAGCACCAGGTGGAATTACCCGTGGCCGCCGGAACGTTGGTCGTCGGTGGGAAGTCCTGAAACCCTTCTATTGGAGCTATAACAACAAAACTTTGCATAACCAATTTTCAATATATTTTGGCATAACTGAAAACAGTATTGAGTTCCAGCAAAATGGTGACACGTTGAAACGAATGTCATTTCTTTGCCCACAAAATCGAGGCGAAACTGTACACCGAAAATAGATTTTTGAAGATATCAAAGAATAGCTACATAGGCTGGTAGAAAATTCAATTTAGAATTACGGCATCAAATTTCGATCTCGATCGTATGTATCGTTCTCACGTTACATTTCCCGCCAATTTCAAAAACACGGTTTCGAGAGGAGCGCGTTTAAAGTTTTAGGTTCCATTTCTCTAGTCAGGTTAAACATGCCTCTGATCAGCGATTTATGGAGCATACAGAAATCCTTCCAGATCCAAAATGAGGTCCTCCTCCATTTTTCCGTGACCATGGTGGTCTTTCGGGCCTCTTTAGCAGCTTCTGTCATCGGCTGCGCTGTTCGCCCAATACACTTTCAGTCCCATTTTCTGCAGAGTTTGTTAGAGCTTGAACAGTCGTTCGTTCCATGCAGTTTTTTCTGGACTGGAAAGGGGCAAGCAGTATTGGTGAATACTACACAACTATCGCGGTTCTAGACGCTCAGTCCGGAGCCGCGTGACTGCTACGGTCGCAGGTTGGAATCCTGTCTCGGGCATGGATGTGTGTGATGTCCTTAGGTTGGTTAGGTTTAAGTAGTTCTAAGTTCTAGGGGACTAATGACCACAGATGTTAAGTCCCATAGTGCTCAGAGCCACTACACAACTAGATTAAAGCAAAAGACAAGCGATTAGTTCACTGGATGCGGATTCGCAAGGAGCAGGGTTAGAAACCACTCCCAGAATCATGTGAGATGATCTCCAGACAGTTACTGTAAATAGGAAGTGGCCAAATTTATTTCCTTCCATATCCAGACTTACCCTCCCTTTGGCTGTAATGACCTTGTCGTCCACAGACATGAAGTCCTAACTTTTCTTTCTTTTTTCTTGGTTGCAAAAAAAGTGCACGATAATAGGCCTGAGTTGCAAAACATCATACTTCAAGACGACGTCCCTCTTTTAAAAGTGCTTAGGTGATGAGAAAGCCACGGAATTTCAAGTGCGAATTGTTAGGAAGTTCATCTTATTCACCAATTCTTCACCCGCTTATTTTAAATAGTCTCGCATGTAAATACATTTCTTCCTGGAAAACGTTTCTAGGCCAATGAGGAGGATGTTCTGATACTTGTAGATTGTATTTTTCAGATTCCTTAGAACAAAATTCATGGATGAAACCTACTCGCTAGAAGAAACTGTGTACCAAAACTTATTGCCCAGAAAGTGATCTTCACGATAGAGTGATCCTTTTGCAGCCACCAAGCGAGGTGATGCTGATGTTAGCACACTGGACTCTCACTTGCTATAACGACGGCTCAAATCCGCGTCCATATATCTACATTTAAGTTTTGTTGATTTTCCCAAATCGCTGCAGGCAACTGCGGCAGTGGCTCCTTCGAAAGGGCACGGCCGATTTCCTTCCTCATCCTTGGAACAATCTCACCTCGAAATTAGATTTCAGTTGCATAAGCTCCGTGAACTGTGATGAGTGTCACATCTAACGTTGCATAATCGTTGTAACTAATGTGCACCAACCAAACAGCATACAACAATATATGAAGATTTTATCAAATTAGCTTGGTATTTACTTTATAGTGAGCTAAATCCTCAAGGAGTGTTGTTGTGTTGATAAAAATCTGAACCAGGTTTCACACATTGAGGTGAAAAGTATTAACAATTACTTAACTAGTAAGGGCAGGTAAGGTTAACAGGTAGAATATGTGCGACTGGACACAGCATAAGAAGGTAGGTCTGTGTTGCTACTCAGTCACACACGGCTCTTGGTGTTCCACTTACTGGACCAAACAGTTCATTCTATATTACATCAGAGCAGTGAGTATTTTACGTCTCTTTCTCTGCTTCTTAACTAGTGTATGAACAGATCCGGAATAATTAATCTGCAAAGTTCCGATTATGGCACGTCGTATTCCGATTAGCACCAAAAATTCCAAATAAATTCATAATAGGTAGATAGATAGATAGACATCCAGCGATCACAGGCCCTGCAGACCACGAGCTGCTTCCACAAACTGCCTCCATTCCTTCCTGTTTGTGCCCGGTTCCTCCAGGTGTCTTCAATTCCCAGGGTTGCTAGGTCCTTCGCCAGGTCGTCCATCCAGAGCTGCCTTGGTCGTCCAATGGGGCGTTTGGTGTCTGGTTTCCCCGCTAGTGCCATTTTCGCCTGTCTTCCATCTGACGTACGAGCTACATGGCCCACCCATTGTATTCTTTTGCTCTTTATCATCTGTAGGACAGTTGGTTGTCGCATCAGAAGGTACATTTTCTCGTTTTTCCTCCTCCTCCATTCTCCGTTATATAAAACTGATCCCCATATCTTCCTCATTACTCTTCTTTCAAATATTAATAGTTTTTCCCTTTCTCACTTTGTCATGCTCCATGTTTCTGAACCGTACATTATTGCTGGGCACATCACTGTGTTGTAGATTTTCACCTTAGTGTTTACTGAGATCGATTTAGAGCCGAGCGTCTCTCTGAGGGAATGCATGCATTTAGTTCTCACTGCTATTCTTTCCTTGATGTCCATTTTTATGTTGTTGTCCGTGGTAAACCAAGATCCCAAGTATTTGAACTGGTCTACTCTCTTGAACCTCTTGCCATCTATCACAAGAAACTCTACCTGCTCTTGTCTTCTTCCTAAGTGCGTGAACTCTGTTTTGTCTCGATTCGATTTGAGCTCTACCTTCTGTGCAAAATTGTCCATTTTCTGGTACATTTCTTTCAACTCGTGCTTTGATTCACTTAATAGTACTATGTCATCTGCATATGCGAGACAACTGAAGTTACCGTCCATCTCTACTCCAGCCCACTCCTGTTGCCTACTCTCTAAGATGACATTGAACACATGAGAGCATCTCCTTGTCTGAGGCCTGCCTCAATCTCGAATGTTTCTGATGTGGCTCCCCAGAAACGTACTGCTGCCTTTGACCCTTACATACACGCTTGCACCATTCTCACTAGCTTCTCAGGAATTCTGAAGTACCGCATTGCATTGTATAAGCTATGCCTGTGGATGCTGTCATATACACATTGAAAATCGACGAACAGGCTGTAGATATCCTGATCATATTCCCAATGTTTTTTAAACAATTGTCTTAGTGTGAAAATGTGATCTATTTTCGATCGGTTTGGTCGAACATACTCTAGGACTGAATTTATTTTATTAATATTATTCTTTTCTTTTCCAAACAAACTTGGAGTTGCCTTGCTTCCACGTCGCATGCTCTTCTCTGCTGTCGCACTCACTCGTCCGGAGCCGCGACATGAAACATAACCGCAAGAAGCGCCAACGCCGTTTCACCAAGTTCCCGCTGCCAGGTCATCACTCTCCTGTATTTTTGCTAGAGTCATGACGTAGCTATATTTCCTTCTTAAATCTAGTTCCGCTACTCGACACTGACTCAATGAGCAACTCTGCTCTTGCTGAGACACTCCAGCAGACAAGCTGTCGGCTGTTGCTAGCCCAATAACTATTGAACATACATTCTTTCACATACGATACCTTCCCTTGCCTGAATTGATTTCCTGGAATAATGATGGCTTTTTACCTGCAAGCTTAATCTTTGACTAGCAAACCCAATAAATACTTTGCGACTGCTTAATATGTATTCGGATTGGAAATAAGTCCTAAGTTCCTCCTTCCGCCTCTCTATCTTCCCCTCCCCCTGTCTGTATCCATCTGATCCTCTTTCTCCCTCTGTCCATCGCCTCCTTCCCTATCTCTCTGCCCATGTCTTCTCTCTCTCTCCATCTCCTCCTCCCTTTCTCTCTATGCATCTCCACCTGCCCTTTTCTACGTCCACTTCCTCACCCCCTTCTTTCTCTGCCTTTTGAACACTGTTAATTGTTATTGCAAACAAAACTTTGATTGGGAATTGAAGCCGCTTAAAACGAGGGGTTAAACAACATGTCTTTATATAATGGTATAGATCAGCGCTTCCCAACCGCCATGTCACGACACGTTGGGGTGTCGCGAAGAGATGTAAAGTATGTCGGGAGATAATTATAGCCCTGGTTGATAGTAATAAGCTTACTCTACTGTATGCCTTATGTTTCTGTTCATATGTTCCTATAAAAGAGTCTTTGCAATGAAATTGCAAAACTATGTATCTCATAGTCGTTGCAGAGTATTAAAGTATTGTACATACTTTATATATTTCTTTTTTTGCATCTAGGAAAAATGTCCCATGTAGGTCGCGAAACTTTATTATGCAGCTAAGAAGTCTATCTTTCACTCTTCCTGCGTCTGTCATACTGCAAGCATTGTAGCAAGGCTTCTTCGTACTTCTAGTAAATCATAGCAAAGCTTGTATCATATGACGTGTAACCTGAACGTAGTAATTCTGCAGGAACACGTATTTGCTAATTATACCTTCACATGTACTCTGCAAAAACACTACACAGTGTGAGACGCAGGGTAGTTCACGCCACTATTATGGAATTTTTGTCCAGTTACATGCTCATATTATGCGACGGAAGAATGCTGTCCATATTTTTGCCTCTGCGCGCGCGCCCTAATTTCTACAATTCTCATTTCTCATAGTCCCCACACAGCTTAAACGATGGTGGCAGAACAATTGTTGTACCGTCTTCCTCGGATAAACGTTCCTCATCTTTCCGTTTAAACTACGAAAATGGACGGGAAAACTGAAAGATCATTGACCTTACTTACCTCAATCTTTATTTTCATTTCTTATCCAGTACACGAACTGATATGCCCTCAAAGAAATTTAAGAATCGTCGGAATTTCACTAAATTTCTAGGTAAAGTACATTTATTATCACGTGATAAACTTGCCAATAAGATGTTTCTTTATTATTTTTACATAATACGTCAGCTATCCACAAAGACTTCAAGAAATCTAATTTAAATATATGATCGTCAAGATCTGTCTGAATATAAAGCCTACAGGAACCTTTATCAGTGAATGTCCTGTCTAGATCTACTGCTCACTTGTCTACATCGCCTATTTAAAGGCTCGTATAGGAATTATAGAGGTATTACATATTCAGTAGTAACATGGTAGACAGGTATGACAGATAACGTATATAAACAACTGGTAGTTAAGTAATAACTTCATTCAGCTAGAAACTGTATATTCTTTAAGTGACGTCAATACAAGTTTCAATTATTTGGTTATCCGTTCCAGTTGAATGTTACAGCTGGTAATATTATTTCATTTCTTTTCGTACTTCCCTCCTTTTTTTGAGTAAATTCTGTGTACATTGTTAATCAGCCTATGATACTGAGTCAGACACAGAAGTGTCCAGTTGAAAAAATACGAGAAATATAATAATAAATAACAGCTATGCCATTTCTCTCTTGCATTTCATTTGTCATCATTTACATATCTAAAGCTTTATAATTTCTCAAAAGATGAAACATCAACAAAAATTCTAAAAGAACCAAACTGTAATGATTATACATAACGTTACATGCAGAAATGGAAAAGAAATTTTTCATTTATGAACACATACAACGTAATAAAAAAATTCTTCCAAAATGAACATATAGGAAAAGAATACATTTAGCGAATGTCCTCTTCCTCTGGAATTATAATACACTGCTGAGTACTGTTCGCAATAAATTAAATCCTTACGCAAAATTATACATAATTTATACTAAATGCCGGATAAAATATGTGTAAAATTGATTTAGATGTTGAATAAGTGAGAAATGTTGTGAGCACCTTGTCAGTCCATCCAAAATAATTTTATTATAACCATTAGAGGTAAGCTGAATACTCAGCACATTATCTCATTCCTGCGATAGTTATACATTAATTTTCTCGTTTCATTTCAGTCCAATAGCCACGCTTTCTTCTGTAAACGTTAATTACACTTAGTTCACAATATAATTACAGCCGTTTCATTTCCGATCACAACAACCGAGGACTGCCAAAGGAAGAAGGAAGGAAAATTAGGATTCAACTACCCGTCGTCAACGAGACGGAGCACAACGTGAGATTGTTCCAAGGATGAGGAAGGAAATCGTCTGTGCCCTTTCGAAGGAACCATCGCCACACTTGCCTGCAGCTAGTTGGGTAAATCACGAAAAAATTAAATGTAGATAGATGGACGCGAATTTGAGCCGTCGTTATAGTAAGTGAGAGTCCAGAGTGCTAACATCAGCATCTCCTCGCTTGGTGGCTGCAAAAGGATCACTCCAACGTGAAGATCACTTTCTGGCCAACAAGCTTTGGTGCAGAGTTTCTTCTAGTGAGTAAATTTCATCCATGAATTTTGATCTAAGAAATCTGAAAAATACAATCTACAAATATCAGAACATCCTCCTCACTGGAATAGAAACGTTTTCCAGGAAGAATTGTATTTACAAGCGAGACTATTTAAAATAAGCGGGTGAAGAATTGGTGAATAAGATGAACTTCCTAACAATTCGCACTTGAAATTCCGTAGCTTTCTCATCACCTAAGCACTTTTAGGAGAGGGACGTCGTCCTGAAGTACGATGTCTTGTAATTCAGGTCTATTATCGTGCCAATTTTTTGCAACCAAGGAAAAAGAATGAAAGGTTAGGACATCATGTCTGTGGACGACAAGGTCATTACAGCCAAAGTGAGGGTAAGTCAGGATATGGAAGGAAATAAATTTGGCCACTTCCTCTTTATAGTAACTGTCTGGACGTCATCTCACATGATTTTGGGAGTGATTTATAACCCCGCTCTTTGCGAATTCGCATCCAGTGAGCTAACCGCTTCTATTTTGCTTTAATCTAGCTGTGCAGTATTCACCAATACTGTCTGCCCCTTTCCAGTGCAGAATAAACTGCCTGGAACGAACTATTCAAGCTGGGGAATATAATGTATGAGATTGACGACGTACCATCAGACTTTCGGAAAAATGTAGGCTCGCAACGCCGAAGATTGTACATAAGCACGAGAACTATCGCATAGCCAGCACAACAGCTCATCCATCCAAGCTGCTGACAAGAATATTATATAGAAGAATCTACAAGAAAACTGCGGATCTAATGGATCACGACCAGTTTGGCTATAGGAATGGTAGAAGCACCAGAGAGGCAGTTCTGACGTTGAGGCTGATAAATGGAGCAAGGCTAAAGGAAAATCAAGGCACACTCATAGAATCTGTAGACCTAGAGGAAGCATTGGATATTGTAAATTGGTGCGAATATGATCAAAATAATGAGAAAAATAGGAGTAAGCTGTAGGAAAAGATGGGTAATATACAATGTGTATAAGTACTAGGATGGAAAAATAAGACTGGAAGACCACGAGCAAAGTTCTCGGATTAGAAAGGGTGTAAGACAAGAAAATAGTCTTTCGCCCCTATTGTTCAATCTATACATCGAGGAAGCAATGGCGAAAATAAAGCGATGGTTCAAGACTGAGATAAAAATTTAGAGTGAAAGGATATGAATGATGAGATTCGCTGATGACACTGCTTTCCTGAGAGAAAGTTAAGAGGAACTGCAGGATCTTCTGAACGGAATGAACAGTCTTGTAAGTACAGAATATGGATTTGGAATAAACCGGACAAATAAGGGTAACGAAAAACTTAACAACAGAATTCGTTGTCACGAAGTTTAGCATTTCCGCTACCTTGGAAGCAAGATAACCCATAATGGATGAATCAACGAGGACATAAAAAGCTGGATAGCACAGCCAAAGCTCAAGAAGAGAAAGCATTACTGGGCAAAGTCTTCTGGTATCAAACATAGGCCTTAATCTGAAGAAAGATATACTGAGAATGGACATTTGAGAACAGCATTGTCTGGTAGTGACTACGGACAGTGAAAAAAAACGGGAAAGAACAGAATCGAATAGGGTGAGATGGGGTGCTAAAGAAGAATATCAGAAGTTAGATGTACTGATAGTATAAGGAATGAGAAATTTTACCAACTGCGACACAGTCGCGTATACAAACAGTGATCCAATACTGTCAAATGTTTTTTATTCCAGTCTTTGATCAGAATCTCAATTCTTTAGACAATGACCGGTTTCAGTCCGTAATGACCATCCTCAGACCTTTTTTACACCATGCCCTAAAGGCCATATTGGCATCGTCAAAACTGATTATATTTATATGTTTTGACTATGCCAATATGGCCTTAGCACTTTAGGACATGGTGTAGAAAAGATCTGAGAATGGTCATTACGGACTGAAACCGTTCATCGTCTAAAGAATAGAGATTGTGATCAAAGACTGGAATAAAAAACATTTGAATGAGAAATATCTATGCAGAATCGCCGCAGAAAGTAACATATGGGAACACTGATGAGAAGAAGGGACAGAGTGACAGAGACGTGTTACGACATCCGGAAATGAGCTCCATCGTACTAGAGGAAGCTGGTTTCTTATTATACACCTATGGGGTCAGCTAATTTACGCAGTTGTAATCACCTATCGCTCTGTGCCAAACTGTGGATTTTCTCGGTGGACTTTCTCGATGTTTTAATCTGTTAAAAAATCTTGGAATGTCCTTCACGAGGATTGTCTTTAAAAGAGCTGTGATCTCGTATGTATTTAGCTGTGTATTTTGTGAGGATCTTATTTTCTCACAGGTCACATTATTTGGTATTTTTTGGCACTCTTTTTCCTTAATTTGCCTGCACATTGAGTATCGGTAGACATGTGGCAACAGCTGGTTAAGCTGTATCCATGGTAAAAAGTAATCTCTGCCGGCTGACAACGTATTCCAAATTATCGTTGTTGTTCGTATTGCGGGCGCGCAGGCCGTAATATCTGAATCCACCACAGTTGGTTAGCAGTACTGTTGAAATGGAGACACACTACGTGCTTTCCGATATAAGTGATACGATTTACATCTGTCTCCAGATTATGTTAGGTTCACGGTATAGCTGATGTTTCACTGTGAAAAACTTCATTCCTGTACGTGTTGTGTTGTGTGCTGGTGACTGCAAGCGAGGTGGTCACAGCCCACCATAGGCGGGCTGCCTGGTGGCCTGCTGGTGCGCCAGCCTACTTCAGTCTGGTGAGCACGTTGTTGGTCTGGTGTTCACAGTGGGAGCGGTCCAATACTCCCGGCCAGCCCATCTAACCCGGCCAAACCTACGGGCCATTGCCACGCTCTTCTGCACTGGGCTACATGTGCTACATGTGACTCGGACGAAACGAGCCTGTGACGTCACTGCACGGGCGGGGCAGCGCGGCGCGCGATCATCGGTGCGCAACAGGCTGCTGGTAGCTCTGGCAAGGAGCTCTCTATGAACGGCGGACAGTGCTTAGGGGAGCGCTGGGCCGGAGTGTATAGGCTACTTCATCATCAGTGAGCCATGTCGGACCTCTGGCTATCAACCCTTGCCCTCTGTTTTGACCTTTGGTCATCGGTTGCGACTCGAGCAGGGGTGACGCGCTCTAGCGTAGAGAAAAGTCGTTTCTGGACAAAAGTGAAGGCAGTACGAGCCTTGGAAGCTCACGAAGTGGTCGTGGATTTGGGCCTCTTCGGCAGTACTTGCGATGTGTTGCGGACTAGCTGGAGAGACTAGGAGCATGGGAGCCGTTGACCACTTTTGCTATGTGGATCTGGTTCACTTATCTGCCAGTTGGAGAATTTATGTTGCCAGAAGTCGACTACTGTGCTTATATCGTTTTATTTAAACATGTTTTCTGGCCTCTATGTCTGCAGGTGTGTATTACTTTGAAGTTCTTATAAGTGCAGGTTGCTTTTTGCTTCTGAGCTTCTTGATTTATTGTGGAGGTCGGTGTTGCGATGCGTTAAGTTCAGAGCAGTGCTGAATATTAATTCAAGTCATCCGAGCCATGGTCTGAGTTTTTCACTGACATTGTTATCTTGAAAATCTGTGATAATTGAGCGTCTTTGTTGTTTTACCCTCTCTCAGTTCTGGTATTTAGTCTGTTCCAGGCAGCACTGTGTATTGCCGAGCAGAGGTCGTGATCAACGGCCTTGTTATTCTGACAGATTTTTCTCTGGGGAATTTCGGATGTTGCCTGTGCACTGCAGTCTGCAATGACTGTGAGGCAGATTTGTGATTGGATATTTTGTGAACTAGTTTTATGGAAAAATTTGATGTGCTTTAGACAGACGTGTTTTAAGATTTAAATTTTCTTGCTTTGTTCTCTCAGTTTAGCTGCAGCCTTACATGTGTTTGAAATTTATGTTTTGTACACTCACTTGAAACTGCTTCATCGCATTTAGGGGTTCACTGGGGTGTTCTGGACTTAGTAGTGTTAGTTTGATTTTGTATGCACATGGCAGGGGTCTCCGTAATTTAATATTTACTAATACATGCTCTATACTCCGTGTGCCTACGCTAAACTTGATCGCTTGTGGGCCATTTATTGCTATACGTGGGTGTGAGTGTTCGAACCTGGTTGGGGCTTGAGGTGCGTTTCGCACGCCCGTCATCTGGCGGTGCGTTGTCCTTCCTTCCACCGGCTGTCGGGCGGTCGAACTAGCGAGGCATTAACTGTGCCTGCCGCTATATGCAACGAAGCCCACTCTGTGCATGGAATACAATATAATTTGTATTTCTTTTGTATTACCCCTCAGAGTCTTTCACACAACTTTGGAGCGTTTGCTTTAATAGGTTGTGCTCTCCAAGCGGTCTCTAAATTCTATGTTGAAGAAAAGGGTATTACTTTTATATATTACCATACCTTCGAGATGTATACTGATATTGGAATATTTTTGAATGTTATTGTGTTTTTATATGTTTAGCAGAAAAAGGTTCACATGTTAATGCTTTCCCAAAAGTGATGGTGAGCATCAAGAATTTCGGCCGTGGTATTCACTAAGAACATAGAATTCTTTTGTCCCCGCTAAAAGCGGTTATCACGTATTATTCAAAATTATTTTAAAAAGCGGGAGTTGTGATCCTCTCGTTTCTCTGGATCGAGTTTCTAGCTCTTGATTGCCATCATCTTGTTCCTCCTATGGGCGAATTACTATCGTATGATTGCGCCCCGCCGGCCGAAGTGGTCGTGCGGTTAAAGGCGCTGCAGTCTGGAACCGCAAGACCGCTAGGTCGCAGGTTCGAATCCTGCCTCGGGCATGGATGTTTGTGATGTCCTTAGGTTAGTTAGGTTTAACTAGTTCTAAGTTCTAGGGGACTAATGACCTCAGCAGTTGAGTCCCATAGTGCTCAGAGCCATTTGAACCATTTGATTGCGCCCCCGGGGCTTGTTATCTGTTGCAAATAAATTTTAGGAATTGTCTCTCTTTCGATGCTTTGTTATTTAGTAAAATTATGATTATTGTTCTTCTACCTGAAATCTTTATACTGTTGAATTGTTTCCAAATCGTAAACATTGTTACTGCCTTGTAAAGTTTACTTCTTGTTTCAGCTCAGCAACCTTTTATGAATAAATCATTTTGCATGCAATAAATAGTGAATGAGAAATCAAACTTGGGGTCCAGTTCTTCCATCAAACTCCTTATCAGAAATTTTGGGGCGTCGAGATTTCCCCATTACGATCAACTTTCCCATCTCTTGTTGTTATACAAAATGAGTGCAGAATATATGAACATACCACATTATATCACTGGGTCAATCTGGGAGTGATTTTGGATGACCCCTTTAATTTCGTGAAATAGTTCAAGTATCTTCAAGACCATTTATTTTAGATTTGAGTAGCAATTACAGATCAGATTGTCACGTAGAAATGGACAGCAAAAAATATGTAGAGACAAGTTAAAAAGAACTATTAGTATTGATTACGGAACACCAGGTTTCTAACTCTTCATTCTATTGACAAAATTTTGGAAGAAGAAGGTTGCCCTAATACTGCCGCCATATCATATATGTGTAAATATTATAGTACGCAATCTTCCATATACTAAGATCCATACTCGTAATATATTAAGCATCTGCCTGTCTAGGTCGAAAAAATAACGTTTGACGCTTTTGGTGCTGATAGATGAAATGCAAGTCTCACCAAGCCTGGTGCAAGCCTTTCGACATAACGCCATGTCAACTACGATGCTTTTATATTCAAGTAGCTTTTCAGTTACAAGGCTAACCGCACCTCCTTGCAGATCTTTCCTCAGGAGAAAAATGTGCAGTGTCACCAGCAATGGAATCCGGGATCTCAGCATTATTAGGCAAAAACGCTAACGACTAGAGCAGTGGTTGTCAATCTGCGGCCCGTGTTGTTTGTGTACTCTGCGGTTCTCAGCTGTATGTTACACTATTGGCCATTAAAATTGCTACACCACGAAGATGATGTGCCACAGACGCGAAATTTAACCGTCAGGAAGAATATGCTGTGATATTCAAATGATTTGCTTTCCAGAGCTTTTACACAAGGTTGGGGCCGGTGGCGACACCTACAACGTGCTGACATGACGAAAGTTTCCAACCGATTTCTCATACACAAACAGCAGTTGACCGGCGTTGCCTGGTGAAACGTTGTTGTGATGCCTCGTGTAAGGAGGAGAAATGCGTACCATCACGTCTCCGACTTTGGTAAATGTCGGATTGTAGCCTATCGCGATTGCGGCTTATCGTATCGCGACGTTGCTGCTCGCGTTGGTCGAGATCAAATGACTATTAGCAGAATATGGAATCGGAGGGTTCAGGAGGGTAATACGGAACGCCGTGCTGGATCCCAACGACCTCGTATCACTAGCAGTCGAGATGACAGGCATCTTATCCGCATGGCTGAAACGGGTCGTGCTGCCACGTCTCGATCCATGAGTCAACAGATGGGGACGTTTTCAAGACATCAACCATCTGCACGAACAGTTCGACGACGTTTGCAGCACCATGGACTATCAGCTCGGAGACAATGGCTGCGGTTATCCTTGATGCAGCATCACAGACAGGAGCGCCTGCGATGGTGCACTCAACGACGAACCTGGGTGCACGAATGGCAAACCGTCATTTTTTCGGATGAATCCAGGTTCTGTTTACAGCATCATGATGGTCGCATCCGTGTTTGGCGACATCGCGGTGAACGCACATTGAAAGCGTGTATTCGTCATCGTCATACTGGCGTATCAGATGGCGTGATGGTATGGGGTGCCATTGGTTACACGTCTCGGTCACCTCTTGTTCGCACTGACGGCACTTTGAACAGTGGACGTTACATTTCAGATGTGTTACGACCCGTGGCTCTACCCTTCATTCGATCCCTGCAAAATCCTACATTTCAGCAGGATAATGCACGACTGCGTTTTGCAGGTCCTATACGGGCCTTCTGGATACAGAAAATGTTCGACTGCTGCACTGGCCAGAACATTCTCCAGATCTCTCACCAATTGAAAACGTCATGTCAATAGTGGCCGAGCAACTGGCTCGTCACAATACGCCAGTCACTACTCTTGATGAACTGTGGTATCGTGTTGAAGCTGCATAGGCAGCTGTACCTGTACACGCCATCCAAGTTCCTTTTGACTCAATGCCCAGTTGTATCAAGGCCGTTATTACGGCCAGAGGTGGCTGTTCTGGGTACTGATTCCTCAGGATCTATGCACCCAAATTGCGTGAAAATGTAATCACATACAGTTCTAGTATAATATATTTGTCCAATGAATACCCGTTTATCATCTGTATTTCTTCTTGGTGTAGCAATTTTAATGGCCAATAGTGTACAATCACAAGTTTTTAGGAACTGCCTGACAGCAGAATTCAAAAACGTCAACTAACGTCAAGAGCTCCTTGAATATGCGTTTTTCTTGCTCAGTGGCAAACAAAAGTCCGCAGCTCGTGGTAGTGCGGTAGCGTTCTCGCTTCCCACGCCCGGGTTCCCGGGTTCGATTCCCGGCGGGGTCAGGGATTTTCTCTGCCTCGTGATGACTGGGTGTTGTGTGACGTCCGTAAGTTAGTTAGGTTTAAGTAGTTCTAAGTTCTAGGGGACTGATGACCATAGATGTTAAGTCCCATAGTGCTCAGAGCCATTTGAATTTGGCAAACAAAACTACTGACAGGATCGTTCTAAGATATACTTAACTTTAAGACGTGCGTAATCTTAATTGATTTTGGTGAATTCGGCTGTGAGCTAAGTGAAGTTGTCGGCTCACTCTGTGGGCAGAGTGCTAAGTAGCGCAGTCACTGTGGCTTTAAGATGCACGTAAAAGTACGAATGGGAAAAATGTATTCTTTGTCTTCCAGTGCCGATAAATCACGAGCGTGGGCAGCTCACAACGGCCAGTTGCTGTGGTATAAATGTGAAACGGAAGTAACATGGATTCCTGAATGCGCATCTTTAAAAGTGGCACATGTTTGTATCGAATAATATGCAATCAAATTCTGTAAACATTTGTGATGTAATTCTCCAGGCTTTCCCGGCCGTATGTTGACATGTTGAAAAAATGGTTCAAATGGCTCTAGGCACTATGGGACTTAATATCTGAGGTCATCAGTCCCTTAGACTTAGAACTACTTAAATCTGACTAACCTAAGGACATTACTCACATCCATGCCCGAGACAGGATTCGAACCTGCGACCGTAGCAGCAGCGCGGTTCCGGACTGGAGCGCCTAGAACCGCTCGGCCGACATGTTGAATAATCAGGTCTTGTTCGCTTCGTTCTCGCACGATATTTCGACGGCATGACTAGCTGTCTCAGGGAGCACCTGAAGAAGACGTAGAGTTACACCATCGAAATAACGAGCGAGAACGACACGAACAACCGATAAAGAAACCAAGTATTCAACACGTCGTTTGTGATGATATACATATTTATTTGTTAATTTATGTAGCTTGCCAGTTCATAAGATCAGTGTGGGAGTTGTGGTGAAGTGGCCAAGACGTGAAACGTGTTCATTGCGTAGCTTTTTCCCTGAACTGTGCTGCTACCTGCCGAGAAGCGGTGACACCAGTTCTAATACACATCGCCATTGTTGTCCGTGGCATTGACTGAAGAAGATTGTTCCACTAATTTTTAGTAAAATATGTTTCTGGTTTTTTGTCTGATGTAATTCATTTATATATAACATGTAAACAACTTACTAATTAACTGTAGCACGTCATAGTGCTCCACTTACAAGAGTATAACAGTACTGGAGCGTTTCTGTTACTATCTCCCCTCCCTACTTCTCGGGCGTAAACACGGCGGTGCTGCCGTCCTGTCCTGGTAACCAGTTCACCTTGACGACTAATACATTTGCATATACGACATTTAACTAAATATAAGAAGAAATTGAGAATAAAAACATAATTGCGAAGAAGGTAACTGCGAAGAAACCATAGGTAACGAAATACTTCAGTTGATCTATGAAAGAATGAAGTACAAAAAAATTCAGGGAAATTCAAGAATGCAGAAATACTATGCATTTAGGAACGACACGAATAGGAAGTGTAGTGAAGCCTAGGCGAAATGGCTGCATGAAAAATATGAAGAAATTGAAAAAGAAATGATTGTCAGAAGGACTGACTCAGCATGCACAAAAGTCAAAACTACATTCGGTAAAATTAAAAGCAAGCGTGGTAACATTAGGAGTGCAATGTGCTTTCCACTGTTAAATGCAGAGAAGAGAGCAGGTAGGCGGAAAGAGTACAATGAAGGCCTCTACGAGGGGGAAGACTTTTGTGATGGCTCGACAGGAGAGGCAATACGAGTCGACAGTGAAGAGACAGGATATCAGTATTAGAATTTAAAAGAGCTTTGGAAGACTTAAAATCGAATAAGGCAGTAGGGACAGACAAAATTCCATCAGAATTTATAAAGTCATTTGGGGAAGTGGCAAAAACCGATTATTCACAGTGTTGTGAAGAGTGTAGGAGGTTGACAATATACTGTCCGACTTTGGGTAAAACATCATCCACAGAATCCCGAAGGTTACAAAAGCCGATAAATGTAAGAATTATGCACAATCAACTAATGAGTACAGAATATTGATTGAAAGTAAATCGTACAGAGATGAATGTAATGATGAGAACAGCGGGAACCTTAACATGACGATTTGTGATCACGTAATATATGGCGCTAAGGAATTCTGATACCTAGGCAACAAACACCAGATCATCGTAGCTAAGCGCTGTTGGGCTGGGCTAGCACTTGGATCGGTGACCATCCCGTCTGCCACTCGATGTTGGCAAGCTGGGTGCACTTAGCCCTTGTGAGGCAAAGTGAGGAGCTACTTGATTGAGAAGTAGCGGCTCCGGCGGTCTCGTAAACTGAAATACGGCCGGGTGAACGGTATGCTGACCACATGCCTCTCCTTATCCGCATCCAGTGACGGCTGTGGACTAAGGACGACACTGTAAGCAGTTGGTAACCTTGGGCCTTCATGGCCTGTTCGGGCGGAGTTTGTTTGGTTTTAGTTTTTAGGTAGCACATAACCCGTGACGGGTGGAGCAAGGAGAACCTAAAAAGCAGACTAGCACTGACAAAATAAGCACACCTGGCCAAGAGAGGCCTATTAGTATCAAACATAGCCCTTAATTTGAGGAAGAAATTTCTGAGAATGTACGTTTGGAGCACAGCATCATATGGTAGTGAAACATCGAGAGATGGAAAATCGGAAAAGAAGAGAATCAAAGGAATTTTGGAAACAGGTGGACTGATAAGGTAAGAAATGAGAACGTTCTCTGGCGAATCGACGAGGAAAGGAACATATGGGAAACACTGAGGAGAAGAAGGAAGAGGGTGATAGATCATCTGTTATGACATGACAGAATAATTTCATTGGTATGAGATCGAGCTGTAGAGGGTAACAACTGCAAAGAAAGACAGACATTGGAATACATTCAGTAGATAACTGAGGACGTAGGTTGCAAGTGCTACTCTGTGAAGAAAAGGTTGGAACAGTAGAGGAATTCGTGACGGGTTGCATCAAACCAGTTAGAGGACTGAAACTTAAAAAATTTGAAAATACATCTGCTGTTGACATAAATATCACAAAACCTGGGTAACAGTCTCGAGGAGCAGGAAGCTTTCGTTCCTTGTAAGCTCTCTCTATCCGATTCAGCCTGAAAAAAAAATCGTCCAGTACCTGCATGAAAGAAAAGTCTGCAGTATATTTGAATCATCACCAAATACTATTGTGTATAAGTAGAATTTAATTCACATTTGGAGCACTTATTGTACTCCTTTTCTCTGAAACGACGAGTCGTGCTGACGATTAAGCTCTGTCAAGGCACTATTTGCAACAATGGCTAAAATCTGGCGTTCGAACGTACAGAGCATTCAAAAGCAATGCTACTGTAATTTACACTATGAGAACAATGTGTTTTGGTGTTAGCTGTTTATCTTGTCTGTCGTTATTTACAGTCTCTTCTTATGTTCAAAACATATAATGACATTCTCAAATGTGTCACTCTCAGAAGCATATTTTCCTAATTTTTCGCTTCATTAACGATGTAGTATGAGTTTGTTCATTTAAGGAGAGAACCAGAAATCACTGTCAGATGACTGCGGTGAGAATTAAAACGTTTGAGATTTTATTCTACTCTGACATGGAAAGTTAACCAAGAATTTTTTATCCAGAAATATTCATCCCTCCTGATGTATTTCTTCCGAGTACTTATTTTCCCCTTCCACTGCCTACCAGTTCCATATTGACACTTTAAAATAGACTCGGTAGCTCCGTATTACTTTATTCGAGATGTATGTGCCTTCACGGCGTTTATACATTACCACACAGCTATCAGGTGAGATATCATACACAACAGACATTTCATTCAGACATCGGCTACAATTGTAATTTGTGTGTGATACAGCACGATATTTTGGTGTCTCAACTCTTTACTTGAGGTTTACATGGCGTTTACGTAGAGCGAGGCACGAAGGGGCTACCATAACAGTGAAACAGTCATTCTCGTTGCCCTCTGATGTGGTGTGTGATCACCTCGGGCGGCCAGTACAGTTGCACAACTGCATGGCATGGGCAGTAGGAAGTTATCATTCAGCTCTTCACGGATATATAGCCATTCTTCCAAGAGTTCAATATCCAACTCTGCAACTGTTGTGGGAGGTGCTGGCCTGGCTTCAATGCGTCTGCAAAGTGCATCCCAGACATGCTCATTCGGGTTCAAGTCCGGTGAACAAGTTGGCCACTCCATTCGTTCAGTTCCCTCAGCTCCAAGCATTTTGCCCACCAGTGCAGTTCTATGGGGACGAGGGTTATCGTCCACCAGAAGGAACCCATCTCCTACGGCACCAGCGTAGGGCACAACAAAATGTAGAAGGATCACGTCTCTATACCTCTGAGAACTCAAAGTGCCGTTCTGAACGGCATAGATGTCCGCATGTCCGCCAATACTGTCTCCCGCCTACATCATTCGTCCACCACCATGAGGTGGTGATGTTTCCTGCACACAAGCAGAATTGTCCAGAGTTCCACGTTCTCTCCAGACGATTGTCTGCCTGAACAAAAAATCTAGATTCATCTGTGAACAGCACACGGCGTCATTCCTTACGACTCCAATCCTGATGTTCCTCCAACCAGTTTCTACGTGATTTTAATCGAACATACACCATAGGCCTCCGTGCCTAGAAGCCACATTCCTGAAGCCGATTTCAGACTGTTTGTGTTAATATTGCGCGTCCTGTTGCTGCCTGGAGGATGCGTTGCAGCTGAGTTGCATTTAGCCTCCTGTCTCGACGGGCTGTTAACCGAAGATGTCATCTCTTGCAGATGTTACCCTTGGACGACCTTGGCCTTGCCTTCTTTTAAAGGTTCCTGTTGTCTGAAATCGCGTCCAGGTCCTGGAAATTACACTTTGGGACACTCCAGCCAATGTGAAATGTCAGCTATCTTTATTGCATCAAAATATTCGAGGACTGAGAAATAAAATTAATGTATTAAATATCTGCGTAGATATATTAGAGTCTTCAAACCCAACTGACATAATCTGTCTCATTGAACATCATGTGACCACTGGTATAGAACTTTTAAGTGTTACAGGGTTTAGGTTAGCACCTCACTTTTGTAGATCAGGAATAGAGAAAGGAGGAGTTGCCACATTCATCAGGAACTGTCATACATTTAAGAAGATAGACATTCATAAATTTTGCCTAGAACACCATATGGAAGCATGTGCAACAGAAGTAGAATTTCACAAAAAATCCTTCATAATATTAAGTGTATATCGAGCACCTGCAGGTAACTTTAATCTGTTTGTCAACCACCTTGAAGCTGTACTGGCCCATTTAACAACCAAAATCAAGGAAATAGTGGTTGCTGGTGATTTCAATGTAGATTTCCTTAAAGACTCTCCCAATAAGAACTTATTTGAGTTAGTAACACTATCATTCTACTTAATTCCCACTGTAAAGTTCCCCACTAGGGTAGCCAATTGCTCACAAGCAGCCATTGATAATATCTTTATAGAAAAGTGCAATGAACAAAATATTACAAAACCAATAGTCAATGGTCTCTCAGACCATAACATGCAGTTCCTTCTGTAAAATGTTAATACTGAACAGGATATAAAACCTGTTAAATCTGAGCTCAAGAGGGTAATCAATAAGCCAAAAATCGATTATTTTAGGACACCCCTCAGAGACATTCACTGGACTGATGTTTACAGTGCTCATGGCATGAATGAAAAATACTTTTGCTAATTAAGTGCTTACCTTATTCGAACACTGTTTTCCCCCAAAACTTACCAAGGTTAGAGCAAAGTCTACAAAGAAGCCATGGATTACTCAAGGAATAGGGGTATCTTGTAAAACAAAATAAAAACTGTATCTGTCAATCCGAAACAGTTCTGATGTTGATGCTATAGCACATTACAAGAACTACTGCAAAATATTAAAGACTAAGCAAATGTATTGCAAGGAAAAGATAGCCATATCAGATAGCAAAATAAAGACAATATGGGATATAGTGAAGGAGGAGACCGGTAGAACCAGACATGAAGAGGAACAAATAGCATTAAGAATAAATGATAAATTGGTGACAGATGTGTATAATGTTGCAGAACTTTTTAATAAACGTTTTATAACTGTTACTGACAAGATGGGGTTGTCTCGTTCGGTAGATGCTGCTATGGAATACCTCAGACCAGACATTTCAAGTAACTTCCATAATATGAATTTGACCCTCACTACCCCAGCAGAAATAATGTCCATCATAAAATCTTTAAAATCAAAAACATCTAGTGGGTATGATGAAATATCAACAAAGTTAATTAAAGAATGTGATTCTGAGCTAAGTAACATATTAATCCATCTGTGTAACCAGTCGTTCAGCAGTGGAATATTTCGTGAATGGTTGAAATATGCTGAAGTTAAGCCACTGTTTAAGAAGGGAGATAAAGAAATAGCATCAAATTTCCATCCAATTTCACTGTTGCCAGCATTCTCAAAAATTTTAGAAAAAGTAATGTACACTCGGCTATATAACCATATTATCTCAAATAACATACTGTCAAAGACACAGTTTGGATTTCTAAACGGTTCTGATATTGAGAAAGCTATCTACACATACAGTGAAAATGTGCTTAATTCATTAGACAAAAAATTACAGTAACTGGTATATTTTGTGATCTGTCAAAGGCATTTGACTGTGTAAATCGCAATATCCTTTTAAATAAATTAGAATATTACAGTCTAACAGGAAATGCTGCAAAATGGTTCAAATCTTATGTCTCTGGCAGGAAACAAAGGGTGTTATTAGGAAAGAGAAATGTATCAAGCTATTAGGCATCATCCAACTGTGAACTAATTACATGTGGTGTCCCACGAGGTTCCATTTTGGGGCACTTACTTTTTCTTGTGTACATCAATAACCTTTCATCAGCAACATTACCAGATGCCAAGTTTGTTTTGTTTGCTGATGATACAAACATTGCAATAAATAGCAAATCAAGTGTAGTCTTAGAAAAATCAGCTAATAAAATATTTTCTAGCCAATTCTTTGTCACTAAACTTTGAAAAAACACACTAATGCAGTTCAGAACTTGTAAGGGGTGTCCCACGAGTATATGCCTAACACACGATGACAAGCAGATAGAAGAAGTGGACAGTGTTAAATTCTTGGGATAACAGCTTGATAATAAATTCAACTGGGAGGAGCACACCACAGAACTGCTGAAGCGTCTTAACACATCTCTATTTTTAATGCGAATTGGGTCAGACATAGGGGATATAAAAATGAAAAAGCTGGCATACTATGCTTACTTTCATCCCATAATGCAATATGGGATTATTTTTTGGGGTAATTCATCAAGCCAAGCTAAAGTTTTCCGGGCACAAAAAGGTGCAGTAAGAGTTATATGTGGAGTGAACTCAAGAACATCCTGCAGAAGCCTGTTTAGGGAACTAGGGTTACTAACTACTGCTTCCCAATATATTTATTCCTTAATGAAATTTGTCGTTAAAATATATCACTTTTTCAAACCAACAGCTCAGTTCATGGAATCAATACTAGAAATAAGAATAATCTTCACAAGGATTTAAAGTCACTTAGTCTTGTACAAAAAGTTGTGCATTATTCAGGAACACACATTTTCAATAACTTGCCAGCAGCCATAAAAAGCTTAACAATAAATAAAAATCAGTTTAAGAGAAGCCTAAAGGATTTATTGGTGGGCAACTCCTTCTACTCCATTGATGAATTTCTCACTAAAACCAACTGATTTGATATATATAGTACAATATAACTTCTGAACCATTTCCGTGCAGTAATGTGTTCATTGTAAATAAGTATTATAGTAGTTGTATTACATGTTTATAACCTTATAAATAAATAAATAAACTTTTGTATTTTAAATTCAGTGCATTAGTATTTGTAAAATGATTCTTTCATATAGTGTTCATTCAAAAATGACGATCATTCCACGTGGGACCTGTGGAATGGTACATTAGCTTATTTGTTTTAGTTGTAAATATTTGTCATGTATTGTTTGTTCCACAAGGGATGTTCTGATATACCACAGAAAATGTTTACTGTAGTTTTTGACCTGCAGTCAGTATGGCGGAAGAACGGCCCAGTCATTTAAAGAGGGCTTGGCGCAGCTGCTCCGCTTTTCTGCCACGGCTAGTAATATAACACTATTTAATTTATGTTTCTGTAACAGCTTCTCAGTGTTGGTGCACTTGTAGGTGACGAAAGCCTCCGAGCGGTGTTGTCAGCAGCCGTTTACATCTTGCGCGTAGGGAGCGGCCAAAAGTGCTGCCGGCAGTCAGAGAGCTTCTTGCACTGTTTGGACTAGAGTGGCGGTCGACTGCTGACTTCCTGCAGTGGGCCAACGGCTACAGGAACAGATCGACTCTTACTTTCTGCCAGCCCCTAGCGAAACCTTGACGAGGGAAAGGAATAGCTATGCCACCATCCTACCAGAATAATGGTGTGACGATAGCCAGGTATCAGGGTTGATGTCACAACAGGACAGGTATTCCTTGTAGTTTCATTTGGCAACGAGGGTGGTAAGAAGTGAATGATAGGCCAGAACAAGCGTGTGGAAAGAAACGACAAGTTATTTAATAAGGAGACAGGGAGAAATCCATGCAGGTTCAGTTATATAGGAAGCTGAAGAAACAAATCCGATGCGAACTAGAGAAGGCACAGAAGCAATTTGTTGAATCATACAAAGAAAGCAAAGAGCTATAAGAGCAGGAAACGAGGTAATACCTTATGAGCGGCCGTCCACACTGTAATTTCGAAGTCTTTGTTGCCACCACCTGTCGAGCGGTCATGGAATTTATGATGCCGAAATAGTTGCTTTCTATGTATCGATTAGACTCCACAGTTCTTTCTTGCGATCGTGACGTCACTAGTGGGCTTTCGACTATCGACTTCCGCGGTGAAGAACACCTGTGTGAACTATGTGAATTTAGATTACTCACTTACTTTGTAGTGTACGTGTACCAGAATGCTGTTTCAATGTCCAAATGAAAATGTATCACAAACATGCCACACCTATCGTTCAGTATCAGTTAAAAACGCAGCAACGATACAAGGCTTGAAGAAGTATCACAATACCCAAGATTTCAGACAGAAGTCAAATGATTAAGCTTTAGCGTAATGGATATTGTCGTGGTATTACGGAGTGAAAGAATGTGTGTTCCATTTTGCCACACGGTAATTCTTTTTTTCATTTCAGCATTGTTAACACTGCATGGGAGTTTATTATGAATGGAACACAAATATGCTCTGATTTAACATTTCCGTCAGATTAGAGAACGGAGGATGAAATAAATATCTGGGTGTTTATTTCCGAATATGTGATGATTTCAGAGTGTATGATTAGGCAGGAACCTAAGAGAACAGCTAAAATTTCTACTAATGAAACGATGAACTATAACATTCCTGGCAGAAATATATCGCACATTGTGCAACTTAAAAAACACTCCTATAAACAGTTCTCGCTACAACTATGAGGTTCTACTGTCACTACCCCCTCGATACATCAGCTCAGTGCTATAGCGATCGACAAATCGATAGCCTTGCTTCCGGTTACCTTCACAGCGCCACTGTCACGATTGCGTCATTTCCAGTAAAAAATAGAGTGAAACTTACTCGATCCTGATTTGTATAGGCAGTGACGTAAAGATCTTTCATCTTCCACCGCGCATGGAATAGTAAGTATTTTATATAAAAACGACCTAAACATACAAAATGCTAGAGTGCGATCAAATTAAATTTTCGGAGAAAGAACACTTCTTTTGCAAGGGAAAATAAGAGCAAACACGTAAAAATTTAACACTGAGATTTTATTACCTATTTTTGCCGCACTTTGGCGTTTCTGTTATTGATATAAATATTTAAAAATACTGCTTCACTCTGGATGAAAGTAAGCCGAAAAAACATAAAATGACACTATAAGATTCCAAGCTAACATAGATCTCCGGCTTCATTACTGATCAATCTGTAACCACAACCAAAATTCTGAACACGAAACCATCAATAATATTTCATCACAGCCGGTGCAAGTGGACTGTACACAACATAAGAAAAAACATTCTTGTAACTGACAAAAGCAGAACATAAACGAACGGTGCACATAGCTCCAGCTGTTCACACCACTTTGTTACCGCAACCATGAGCCTTATTTCACACGAAATCAAGAAATACATTTCAAAATCAAATTTAAAGATTCGCTACGTAGTATTTGAAGTAGAGGCTGTTAACAAAATGCTATTAATTCGTTTATCAGGAGCATGAAGACGTATATAGTTAACAGCTGTTCATCCGATATCACATACACTACTGGTCATTAAAATTGCTACACCAAGAAGAAATACAGATGATAAACGGGTATTCATTAGACACCACTGACCACACATTTTCAATTGGTGAGAGATCTGGAGAATGTGCTGGCCAGGGCAGCAGTCGAACATTTTCTGTATCCAGAAAGGTCCGTACAGGACCTGCAACACGTGGTCGTGCATTATGCTGCTGAAATATAGGGTTTCGCAGGGATCGAATGAAGGGTAGAGCCACGGGTCGTAACACATCTGAAATGTAAAGTCCACTGTTCAAGGTGCCGTCAGTGCGAGCAACAGGTGACCGAGAGGTGTAACCAATGGCACGCCATACCATCACTTCGGGTGATACGCCAGTATGGCGATGACGAATACATGCTTCCAACGTGCGTTCACCGCGATGTCGCCAAACACGGATGCGACCATCATGAAGCTGTAAACAGAACCTGGATTCATCCGAGAAGCCGGCCTGTGTGGCCGTGCGGTTCTAGGCGCTTCAGTCTAGAACCGCGTGATCGCTACGGTCGCAGGTTCGAATCCTGCCTCGGGCATGGCTGTGTGTGATGTCCTTAGGTTAGTTAGGTTTAAGTAGTTCTAAGTTCTAGGGGACTGATGACCTCAGAAGTTAAGTCCCATAGTGCTCAGAGCCATTTGAACCATTTGAATCATACGAGAAAATGTTTTGCCATTCGTGCACCTGGGTTCCTCGTTGAGTACACCATCGCAGGCGCTCCTGTCTGTGATGCAGCGTCAAGGTTTACTTCAGCCATGGTCTCCAAGCTGATAGTCCATGCTGCTGTAAACGTCGTCGAACTGTTCGTGCAGATGGTTGTTGTCTTGCAAACGTCCCCATCTGTTGACTCAGGGATCGAGACGTTGCTGCACGATCCGTTACAGCCGTGCGGATAAAATGCCTGTCATCTCGACTGCTAGTGATACGAGGCCGTTGGGATCCAGCACGGCGTTCCGTATTACCCTCCTGAACCCACCGATTCCATATTCTGCTAACAGTCATTGGATCTCGACCAACGCGAGCAGCAGTGTCGCGATACGATAAACCTCAATCGCGATAAGCTACAATCCGACATTTATCAAAGTCGGAAACATGATGGTACGCATTTCTCCTCCTTACACCAGGCATCACAACAACGTTTCACCCGGCAACGGCGGTCAACTGCTGTTTGTGTATGAGAAATCGGTTGGAAACTTTCCTCATGTCACCACGTTGTAGGTGTCGCCACCGGCGCAAACCTTGTGTGATTGCTCTGAAAAGCTAATCATTTGCATTTCACAGCATCTTCTTCTTGTCGGTGAAATTTCGCGCCTGTAGCACGTCATCTTCGTGGTGTAGCAATTTTAATGGCCAGTACTTTAATATCCCTCAATCGGCGGCCTCCACCTTCGCACACAGATTTGTTGCCCAGTTCTGTTCTTGCACGATGTAAAAGTTATACAGCGTACCACACTGCTGCAGGGGATATCGAGCGAACAATACCTGTGGTCTATCAAATTTGGAAACAACATCAAATTCACATAGAAAAGCAACCCAAACTACAGCGAATGCAAGTTGCGTCGGATTTATAGTATCCTCTCGACCTCTTACGCTACCGTGTTAGCCGTACACTTACTATGTTGTGAATGTTAAAACTGAAAATTAAATAGCCTTGTTGCTCCGGTCTTCTTACCACTAAGTCCGTAAGGGTTAAGTTTAGGACGAATCAGAGAATTATTTAGTTCTTGTACAACGTGTTCAAAAGAACTCTCCTTTCATTACACCTACAGTCAAGGTTGACGAAAGTCGGTGGCATAGAGAGCGAGAGGACATCAAAAATCTAGAGCGGCAAGCATGTACTGTAGCTCAGGTGAATTTGAGGCTGTTTCCCGACTTGATAGATAAAACGTGTTCTATGTCAACTATTAGTCCTCTCGACTTCCCCTGCACCACTGCGGTCCGTTGTTGACAGCTATTGTTCACACACTAATCATCAGGAACGAGCGTTGCGGATTGACAGGCGTTTGTAGAGTTTAGCCGAAAACGCAACCACTGTGGACTGTCGAAAACTGTTGAAGAGAAGGAAACCAAAATGGTTAATGAGACGGAGAACACATTAATAAGCACATATTCGTGACGTTCTTGCAAAAGAGACTAAAAGATGTTCCACTGTGTGTAAATGTCAGTACCTATCCAATTAATTTCTAATCCGAATGATATTTGGAAAACTTTCCCTTGTCTTTCACAGCAAGATGGCTGAAACATTATGTGGCAATGATACAAAGAGCTATTTCAGAAAATTCTGAAACTGACATAAAACAAATGAAAAAATGTGCTTTGAATGAAGATACGAGGCGTGTTTTTTAAGTAAGTACCGTTTCGAAATTAAAAAAAGACGTGCTAAGATATCTCAATAATTTTATTTTTACATGAAGGCCTGTACCTTAATCTACTTTTCTACATAATTTTCGTCAATATTGAGGCACTTTTCATAGCGTTGTACCAGTTTTTGAATACCCTCCCCATAGAAGTCTGCCGCCTGACTTGTTAACCACTGCATCACCACTGTTTTGACTTCGTCATCGTCTTGAAGACGCTGACCACCCAGGTGTTTGTTTCTTCAAGTGCAGGAACAGCTGGTAGTCACTGGGCGCAAGATCAGGGCTGTACGGAGGATGATCTAGAGTTTCCCGTCGAAAAGATGGAATGGGATCTTTGGTCTGATTCGTCACATGCGGACGGGCATTGTCTTACAGCAAAACAATGCCCTTGCTCAACTTCCACGGACTGTTGCTTTGATTCTGGTGTGACGTAGGTCACCCATGTTTCATCGCCCGTAGCAATTTGGCTTAATAAATCAGCACCGTCGCTGTGGTACCGCTCAAGGAAAGTCAATGCACTGTCTAAACGTTTGGTTTTGTGCACATCCGTTAACATTTTCGGTACCCAACGTGTGCAAAATTTTCGGTAATTCAAATGCTCGGTCACAATGCCATACAAAGCACTACGAGAAACGTTAGGAAACTCATCCCACAAGGAGTAAATCGTAAAGCGTCTGTTTTCTCTCGCCTTATTGTCCACTTCCTGCACCAAACTTTATTAACGACCGAAGGACGCCCACTCCATTGTTCGTCATGCACACTTGTACGGCCATCTTTAAATGCTCTCACCCACTTTCTTACCATTCCTTCACGCATAATGTTTTCTCCGTACACTGCACAGCTCTCACGAAGAATATTGATCGCTTTTAGGTCTTTAGCACTAAGAAATCTTATAACAGCTCGTACTTCACAGTCGGCGGGATTCACGATTATAGAAGGCATCTAATACACTCATTACACAACGTAAACAAGGAAGAATCAGACTGTAATGGCGTCAGTGCGTAGATTCAGGTACAGGCTTTCATGTAAAATAGAATTATTGAGATATCTTAGCACGTCTTTTTTTAATTTCAAAACGGTACTTACTTAAAAGAACGCCTCATATTAAAAATAACGTAACTGGTAGTGGTAACAAACTAGGGATGTCTACAGGTCAAGAATTAAATGACAATCTAGTTTGGTCAACGACAGTGTTTATCTCATGGTAATACATACATCTAAACTTTATCCTCACTGAATAATTACATGTTATCAGATTTTATTTCATCTTAATTAATTCTATCCAGTTTATAAGAAATTTATGAACATAATATTTTCAAACTACGTATAAATTTGATACAAATATCGTTTCTTTTTTGAAGTTCCAATAAAAATCGGGGTATAACGTAACTCTAGAGCTGCATTCTGTCACTGTTGTGATTTTATTGAAATAACATGTGCTGCCGTGGCTACGTCTAGTAGAACTTTTCTGACATTACTAAGTGATAAAATGTTAAAAAATTGTTTTTAGTATCTCAACAGTAATTTGGCAGTCGGATTTTCTTACGATATGGCGCCAAGTGCAATTACGTAGCACGCTCAATCTTGTAGATAAAACGTTATCACGAGGTGGACGTACGTAGTCTCACGTAACGTCCATATGCAGTTAAATTTCTTCAGGCTTCTGTCGCTAGCATACGCTGTTCAGTGCTGTTTCTATGTTTTCA
This sequence comes from Schistocerca nitens, assembly GCF_023898315.1. NCBI lineage: Eukaryota > Metazoa > Arthropoda > Insecta > Orthoptera > Acrididae > Schistocerca > Schistocerca nitens. The sequence continues at coordinate 965,808,252 of NC_064615.1, forward strand.
GCTGAATGGGTAGGGTCTACAAGGGCAGCCACTCAAATGCCTCTCACAGTTAAGTGTAATATTTTTAATACTTACTCCGCCGCTCCAGATCAACATTAGAACTATGTACAACCCACTAGACAACATATCTCAAAGATAACACTCTGCTTCTCAGAAGAACTTAATCCCAATTAATTTCAGAACAAGAGGCATTATATATTCAGTAAAATGATTGAACGTCTCCTATTATCATGATTGAAAGTTAGATTACAAGAGTTATTTAGTCAGAAAATGCAGTTAAAATGGGGCAGAGTTCAGTTTTCACACACTTCGCTCGTCACAGTTTTGTGATTGTGTGAAATATCACTTACTTTGCGGTGTCTTCTCAGTGCTGTGTTCGGCGAGTCGACTTCTGCAGATAACCTACCTGCTCATTGTTTGCCGTCAGCTATTTCGGAAATAAGTGGAACCAATGCATTCAACATCTCAATTGCATTACAAAAATACAAGAAATTAGTTGGAGTGTTACTTACATAGTAGGAAGACAGTATTAATCAACCTGATTTTCGCATAATACAGTGGAACTATGAACCATGACGACTCAGATGTGAGTAGTTAAAAGACCCTCCCATTATCAAAGTCTTTTGTAGTTTGCCGGTTTTAAAGATAGGGGGTAATGTCCTTTCTCTATGCTGCTGTGGAAACGGCAGCCACCACTATCCACGACAATAACATATATCTGATCATCGTTACCCTAGATGATACATGTCTTAAATGATCGCATTTTCTCCTGCTGCCTCGTGCTTGTTCCACTCTCATAGGCACTTTTTGCCTTTTGACACAGACGGCTTCTTCATCACTAGTTCCACCAATTTGCCCCACTCGGAAGCATCCAGACAGGTTGCCATTCCTAACACAAATTAATCATTTGTATGAGTCATGTTCTTACTAAAAACTAGTATTTTTATTTATTTATCTAATTTCATAATAGTCTTAACTGTCGATGTTCAAAAATAGTTAAAATGTTTAATATTAATACTAAAGTATGTAATACTAACTCTGTCTCCTAATGGCTTCGAGTACATCACTCTCTCTGTCTGTTAAATTATAAAAAAAGTGATGAAAAAATTAATATTCCATCATAGCAGAACTCTTACAATGTTTTCACTGCTATTTTCAATACCGTAAATGAGTTTCAAACAGTAACAGCGTTCTTAATATACTAACGGGGAAAAATCGAAGCACCAAGGAGTTGTATGACGGAAAGAAAAGCTGCTAGGCGTGTTACTACAACTGAAAGATGATGTCTACTCACATTTCATGCACGTCGCCCCCTATGAGGATGCAAATCAGATTTGTTTTAAATACACGCTGTAACGGTCGTGAGAATTAGTTATCTTTGAGATAACGTGAATTTTCATTACTCTATGTTAATTATTTTTTTGTGATCCGATTTTTTCCGTCAGTATTAGTTGCAGGAAATTTCCCATAGCATTTATGCTATCTGTCACATGATACAAATCAGAGTATTATTTTTATGTTTGAGCTTCTCAACTGTTTCACTGTCTCACAAATATGCTTTGCGTCTACTCTGACGTAATAAAATAGATCTTGAAATTATCTTCCATACTCGCTTGCAGGAATGTATTGTCAGATTTTTACATCAAAGATATTTTCAGATACAAACTCTGATGCAATGCCACACTTATAGTTCTTCAGTGACTCTACAGCTGAATAACTACTCAGTTTTTACCCTCACTTTAAATCCTGAGAGAAACTGGACAAGTCTGCGAACAGATATGCACAAAAGATAGATTGCAATGGCGGCAACCAGAAGTAGGAAGGCGACGACATCGAGCAGCAGCCGCTGCCACCAGTGCAGGTCGAGGGCAGCACTGCGCAAGTGAGGGGCCCCCTTGTGACGTATCACGTACTCCAGCCACCACACGGCGCGATCCAAAGAGTCCACCTGGTGCTCACGGAATATCGACGACAAAGTTCTCATGCTCTCCCTGTACCTGAAAAAAAAAAGATACAGATCAGAAAATGGCACTTCAGAATAAAGTGTATGAGTATATTCGTCTCCTTCTGTAAATCTTCCATATTGTTAAAATTGTACGTGGATTTGGAAATTATATTTAGCCTCAGAATAATTAACCGAAAGTTCCACTAAACAGAAATAAATGGCGTTGTGACTGGCATTGCTTCAGTGATATCTTGAATACCAATCATTGCGTTTGTTCCCCTTTTACGATTGTACACTACCGGCCATTAAAATTGCTACACCACGAAGATGACGTGCTACATACGCAAAATTTAACCGATAGGAAGAAGATGCTGTGATATCAAAATGATTAGCTTTTCAGAGCATTCATACAAGATTGGCGCCGGTGGCGACACCTACAACGTGCTGACATGAGGAAAGTTTCCAACCGATTTCTCATACACAAACAGCAGTTGACCGGCGTTGGATGGTGAAACGTTGTTGTGATGCCTCGTGTAAGGAGGAGAAATGCGTATCATCACGTTTACGACTTTCATAAACGTCGGATTGTAGCCTATCGCGATTGCGGTTTATCGTATCGCGACATTGCTGCTCGCGTTGGTCGACATTCAATGACTGTTAGCAGAATATGGAATCCGTGGGTTCAGGAGGGTAATACGGAACGCCGTGCTGGATCCCAACGGCCTCGTATCACTAGCAGTCGAGATGACAGGCATCTTATCCGCATGGCTGTAACGGATCGTGCAGCCACGTCTCGATCCCTGAGTCAACAGATGGGGACGTTTGCAAGACAACAACCATCTGCTCGAACAGTTCGACGACGTTTACAGCAGCGTGGACTATCAGCTCGGAGACTATGGCTGCGGTTACCCTTGACGCTGCATAACAGACAGGAGCGCCTGCGATGGTGTACTCAACGACGAACCTGGGCCCACTAATGGCAAAACGTCATTTTTTCGGATGAATCCAGGTTATGTTTACAGCATCATGATGGTCGCCTCCGTGTTTGGCGACATCGCGGGTAACGCACATTGGAAGCGTGTATTCGTCATCGCCATACTGGCGTATCACCCGGCGTGATGGTATGGGGTGCCATTGGTTACACGTCTCGGTCACCTCTTGTTCGCATTGACGGCACTTTGAACAGTGGACGCTACATTTCAGATGTGTTACGACCCGTGGCTCTACCCTTCATTCGATCCCTGCGAAACCCAACATTTCAGCAGGATAATACACGACCGCATGTTGCAGGTCCTGTACGGGCATTTCTGGATATAGAAAATGTTCGACTGCTGCCCTGGCCAGCACATTCTCCAGATCTCTCACCAATTGAAAACGTTTGGTCAATGGTGGCCGAGCAACTGGCTCATCACAATACGCCAGTCACTACTCTTGATGAACTGCATGAGCATCTGTACCTATACACGCCATCCAAACTCTGTTTGACTCAATGCCCAGGCGTATCAAGGCCGTTATTACGGCCAGAGGTGGTTGTTCTGGGTACTGATTTCTCAGGATCTATGCACCCAAATTTCGTGAAAATGTAATCACATGTCAGTTCTAGTATAATATATCTGTCCAATGAATACCCGTTTATCATATGCATTTCTTCTTGGTGTAGCAATTTTAATGGCCAGTAGTGTACTTTTTACAGAACTTAGTATGACTTCATTTCTGGCCATGCTCTCCTTAGGAAAAAAATTTCAAGTTACGCAGGATATACTGACTTAGTACAGAAGGATAGTTGTAAGTGGTCACATGCTTATCTAGTATAACTGTCCATAACTTCTTGTCACATCTATCTTTTTCCCAAATGTATAAGGCTGCAACTCACGTTGATTGTGAGCTACGTCTGGTCTCTTTCACCACTTGACAGAAGTAGTGACTGACGGAAGCACTGGGCCAACTTTTCTATAGTGTCTCCGTTAAAATTATTGTTAGTTCTTGTCCAGAAACTTAATCAGGTTTCACAGGAGAGTGCATTGACATAGACAACTCAACTTTAACTGTAACAATGGGGTTCAGTAGGTTCCCTGTCTGCACGTGTTGTTATAGTGTTAAGACGACATGGCTAAATGGCTATGTATGCACCCAAACAATGCAAATTTCTCTTAATTTCTAGAGTCTATCGGCCATGGACAGTGTGCAATTTACTGCTGTACTGAATGCATGTGATTAACAAGAAATTGCCAACATTTATGCATGTATCTACCAAGAAACTCATATTAAGACTCGAAATTGTGTTCAATTCAGTGGAACAGTTATATCAACCACAGAATATTGGTTAAAACTCTCAGAAAATAAGGTTGAAATACCAGCTTTTGAAGCAGCGAGAGGAGTCACGAAGAAACTTTGTGACAGAGAGAATAAAAGAGCACATATGTGTAAAACGTAATGTACTGTGTGTCTATGAATCCATACATCATGATTATGCTGTTAGGAACACATAGTAATACAGAATAACATAGAATGCCATATGCAGATTCTTCCGACTACATGGGCCCTCAAGAACTGGCAATGCCAGTTACTGTTGCTTCCTGTAACCGGAAACAAAGTGTAGTTCGTGTACGTAGCTATCTTAACTGGCCATAACTGGCAAACGAATCTGCTCTTTCGCCTTATTTCACTTTAAGACCCTCTGGTTACAATTGTAATACATTAACTTTTACTGTGTCTTTGCTGCAAAAGAATCAATAAAACCTGAGGTACATATTTGTGAATGTTCAGCCTTTTCATCAAACGGAGGTGCTGCCAACCGCTGGGCATCACTTTGAAAAATCAGCAAGTCAATGACGTGATGCGCAGCAGCTCGTGGCCACCAGAATACACAAATGTAGTTGGTTTGTTATATTACACTGTATAACTGAATATTGTTATTTTGCATGTTAAGTATTGAGTGATAATTTAACTACTTCTTACAATAGATAATATTTCGTAATTAGTTATTTTAGTCCATAAGCGAACGCAGTAAGTTTTGAAAATGGATCCATATTTTTGTACAAATTTAGCATCTAAAATCATTAAAAAATCTCCTAGCAGTGCTACATAAGGAAAAATATGCAAGTCTGAAAGCCTTAAGGAGACACTGCTGCCTACTCTGTCTACTGCCATGTCAACTGAATTCGCTGTCTTCATGACCCGATATTGGTTGTTGATAACGTAGATGATCTCCGACAGTTCATCAGCGTGGTAGCAGATTACAACCGTGATCTAGATCTGAATATTAAAATAAATAAGATGCAGTTTATTATTGTTAAATGACAGCCCAACTCTTTTACAAATACAGATATACAGTTTAGTAGCTTCTTAATACAGAGAGCGGACAAGTTTAAGCACCTTGCTGCTACGTAAAGACTAGAGATCAGATATGGAGATAAAATTTCGCTTAGAGATCTCCAGCAATGCTTTCATAAAATTTAAGAAAATTCTCACAAAGTACAGACCAGGACCTTCACGTCAGAGTTTGATTTGTAAAATGCTACAGCTGGCCTGTATTTCTAAACAGTTTTGAAGGTTGTACACTGAATATAATGTCAGCAAGGGAGATCGAGGTCTTTGAAATGCGGATTTACGGCAGAATGATAAACATACCGTGGGCAGCATGAGTAATTGACACAGATGTATTACTACACAAACAGCATGAAGTGTTAAAAGCACAGATAATAAGAATAATTGCATTCCTGGGATATATCTCACAGAAGACCAAATTCAGTCATGTGCAGATCTTAAGGACGAAAGTAATGTTCCACATGTGCCACTGCAAAATAACATAGATGAAGCTTTAACCCGTTACAGTATTGAACTGCTACAACATTTTCCATAACGTAAATGAAAGAAATGCGCAGTGAGTGTAAAATAAATGACACTTTTATTCAAAGACAATAATTACACGGAAGCGGCCACGATTTATGATGATCCCCTTGTTGTTGTTGTTGTTGTTGTGGTCTTCAGTCCAGAGACTGGTTTGATGCAGCTCTCCATGCTACTCTAGCCTGTGCAAGCTTCCTCATCTCCCAGTACCTACTGCAGCCTACATCCTTCTGAATCTGTTTAGTGTATTCATCTCTTGCTCTCCCTCTACGATTTTTAGCCTCCACGCTGCCATCCAATACTAAATTGGTGATCCCTTGATGCCTCAGAACATGTCCTACCAACCGAGCCCTTCTTCCAGTGAAGTTGTGCCACAAAATTCTCTTCTCCCCAATCCTATTCAATACTTCCTTATTAGTTATGTGATCTACCCATCAAATCTTGAGCATTGTAATTGCGTCAGTAAAGGACTTGGAAGAGCAGTTGAACGGAATGGACAGTGTCCTGAAAGGAGGATATAAAATGAACCAACCGATCCCTTCTTCTAGTCAAGTTGTGCCACAAATTTCGCTTCTCTCCAGTTCTGTTCAACACCTCCTCAATCGCCCCATGAACCATGGACCTTGCCGTTGGTGGGGAGGCTTGCGTGCCTCAGCGATACAGGTAGCCGTACCGTAGGTGCAACCACAACGGAGGGGTATCTGTTGAGAGGCCAGACAAACGTGTGGTTCCTGAAGAGGGGCAGCAGCCTCTTCAGTAGTTACAGGGGCAACAATCTGGATGATTGACTGATCTGGCCTTATAACACTAACCAAAACGGCCTTGCTGTGATGGTACTGCGAACGGCTTAAAGCAAGGGGAAATTACAGCCGTAATTTTTCCCGAGGGCATGCAGCTTTACTGTGTGGTTAAATGATGATGGCGTCCTCTTGGGTAAAATATTCCGGAGGTAAAATAGTACCCCATTCGGATCTCCGGGCGGGGACTACTCAATAGGATGCCGTTATCAGAAGAAAGAAAACTGGCGTTCTGCGGATCGGAGCGTAGAATGTCAGATCCCTTAATCGGGCAGGTAGGTTAGAAGATTTAAAAAGGGAAATGGATAGGTTAAATTTAGGTATAGTGGGAATTAGTGACGTTCGGTGGCAGGAGGAACAAGACTTCTGGTCAGGTGACTACAGCGTTACACACACCAAATCAAATAGAGGTAATGCAGGAGTAGGTTTAATAACAAATAGGAAAATAGGAATGCGGGTAAGCTATTACAAACAGCATAGTGAACGCATTATTGTGGCCAGGATAGATACGAAGCCCACGCCTACTACAGTAGTACAAGTTTGTATGCCAGCTAGCTCTGCAGATGACGAAGTAATTGAGGAAATGTATGATGAAATAAAAGAAATTATTCAGGTAGTGAAAGGAGACGAAAATTTAATAGTCATGGGTGACTGGAATTCGTCAGTAGGAAAAGGGAGAGAAGGAAACATAGTAGGTGAATATGGATTGGGGGTAAGAAATGAAAGAGGAAGCCGCCTGGTAGAATTTTGCACAGAGCACAACTTAACCATAGCTAACACTTGGTTCAAGAATCATAAAAGAAGGTTGTATACATGGAAGAATCCTGGAGATACTAGAAGGTATCAGATAGATTATATAATGGTAAGACAGAGATTTAGGAACCAGGTTTTAAATTGTAAGACATTTCCAGGGGCAGATGTGGACTCTGACCACAATCTGTTGGTTATGACCTGTAGATTAAAACTGAAGAAACTGCAAAAAGGTGGGAATTTAAGGAGATGGGACCTGGATAAACTGAAAGAACCAGAGGTTGTACAGAGTTTCAGGGAGAGCATAAGGGAACAATTGACAGGAATGGGGGAAAGAAATACAGTAGAAGAAGAATGGGTAGCTTTGAGGGATGAAGTAGTGAAGGCAGCAGACGATCAAGTAGGTAAAAAGACGAGGGCTAGTTAAAATCCTTGGGTAACTGAAGAAATATTGAATTTAATTGATGAAAGGAGAAAATATAAAAATGCAGTAAATGAAGCAGGCAAAAAGGAATACAAACGTCTCAAAAATGAGATCGACAGGAAGTGCAAAATGGCTAAGCAGGGATGGCTAGAGGACAAATGTAAGGATGTAGAAGCTTATCTCACTAGGGGTAAGATAGATACTGCCTACAGGAAAATTAAAGAGACCTTTGCAGATAAGAGAACCACTTGTATGAACATCAAGAGCTCAGATGGAAACCCAGTTCTAAGCAAAGAAGGGAAAGCAGAAAGGTGGAAGGAGTATATAGAGGGTCTATACAAGGGCGATGTACTTGAGGACAATATTATGGAAATAGAAGAGGATGTAGATGAAGATGAAATGGGAGACACGATACTGCGTGAAGAGTTTGACAGAGAACTGAAAGACCTGAGTCTAAACAAGGCTCCAGGAGTAGACAACATTCCATTAGAACTACTGACGGCCTTGGGAGAGCCAGTCCTGACAAAACTCTACCATCTGGTGAGCAAGATGTATGAAACAGGCGAAATACCCTCAGACTTCAAGAAGAATATAATAATTCCACGCCCAAAGAAAGCAGGTGTTGACAGATGTGAGAATTACCGAACAATCAGTTTAATAAGCCACAGGTGCAAAATACTAACACGAATTCTTTACAGACGAATGGAAAAACTAGTAGAAGCCGACCTCGGGGAAGATCAGTTTGGATTCCGTAGAAATACTGGAACACGTGAGGCAATACTGACCTTACGACTTATCTTAGAAAATAGATTAAGGAAAGGCAAACCTACGTTTCTAGCATTTGTAGACTTACAGAAAGCTTTTGACAATGTTGACTGGAATACTCTCTTTCAAATTCTAAAGGTGGCAGGGGTAAAATACAGGGAGCGAAAAGCTATTTACAATTTGTACAGAAACCAGATGGCAGTTATAAGAGTCGACGGGCATCAGAGGGAAGCAGTGTTTGGGAAGGGAGTGAGACAGATTTGTAGCCTCTCCCCGATGTTATTCAGTCTCTATATTGAGCAATTAGTGAAGGAAACAAAAGAAAAATTCGGAGTAGGTACTAAAATCCATGGAGAACTTTGAGGTTCTCCGATGACATTGTAATTCTGTCAGAGACAGCAAAGGACTTGGAAGAGCAGTTGAACCGAATGGATAGTGCCTTGAAAGGAGGATATAAGATGAACATCAACAAAAGCAAAACGAGGATAATTGAATGTAGTCGAATTAAGTCGGGTGGTGCTGAGGGAATTAGATTAGGAAATGAGACACTTAAAGTAGTAAAGGAGGTTTGCTATTTGGGGAGCAAAATAACTGATGATGGTCGAAGTAGACAGGATATAAAATGTAGACTGGCAATAGCAAGGAAAGCATTTCTGAAGAAGAGAAATTTGTTAACATCGAGCATACATGTAAGTGTCAGGAAGTCATTTCTGAAAGTATTTTATGGAGTGTAACCATGTATGGAAGTGAAACAAGGACGATAAATAGTTTGGAGAAGAAAAGAATATAAGCTTTCGAAATGTGGTGCTACAGAAGAATGCTGAAGATTAGATGGGTAGATCACATAACTAATAAGGAAGTATTGAATAGGATTGGGAAGAAGAGAATTTTGTGGCACAACTTCACTAGAAGAAGGGCTCGGTTGGTAGGACATGTTCTGAAGCATCAAGGGATCACCAATTTGGTATTGGAGGGCAGCGTGGAGGGTAAAAATCGTAGAGGGAGACCAAGAGATGAATACACCAAGCAGATTCAGAAGTATGTAGGTTGCAGCAGGTAGTGGGAGATGAAGAAGCTTACACAGGATAGAGTAGCATGGAGAGCTGCATCAAACCAGTCTCAGGACTGAAGACCACAACAAAACAACCTCCTCAATAGTTATGTGATCTACCCATCTAATCTTCAGCATTCTTCTGTAGCACCACATTTCGAAAGCTCCTGTTCTCTTCTTATCTAAACTATTTATCGTCCACGTTTCACTTCCATGCATGGCTACACTCCATACAAATTCTTCCAGAAACGACTTCCTGACGCCTAAATCTGTCCTCGGTGTTAACAAATTTCTCTTCTTCAGAAACGCTTTTCTTGCCATTGCCAGTCTATATTTTATATCCTCTCTACTTCGTCCATCGTCAGGTATTTTGCTCCCCAAATAACAAAACTCATTTACTACATTTAGCGTCTCATTTCCTTATCAAATTCCCACAGCATCACCCGATTTAATTCGACTACATTCCATTATGTTTGTGGCTGGAAACCCTGTTATTACGTTCAGTCCTCGTGACAACAGTGAAAGTAAGATGAGTTCGTCAGTCACATAGCGATTAACACTAACGAGGCTTCGCGGTTGCATCTCCGGATGTGCAATAGCGGCGCGTTTATTTTGTAATTTTCGGGATATAATTGACTTATTGTCATGCAAACCTCATTTTGTAATTTTTCATGTTACTGACTGCTTCAGATATAATACGGCGTGTCCATTTAAAAGAAATTTACGCTGATCAACCAGAAAATCATGACCACCGACCTACTATCGATACAAAGCCATCTAGGCGACAGCAGCGTCAACTGGCGGGGAGTGACTGCTAGTCAGAGGCACGAAAAGTGCATGTAGTATCAGTCAACGTGCTGTCCATGTATACACACATCAAAAAGTTTTGCATCACATCGGATCCGAGAGTTCCGGAACCTGTACAGAAAATTGGAATAGAGAACAACATAAACGCCATTTCCGCCCTTTTTACTGCTCTTGAAAACCACACATTGCCTGTTGTACCACCATACAGCGGGACCCTGAGAGGTGGTGGTTCAGACTACAGTCCACACTGGTACCTCTGATACCCAGTAGCACGTCCTCTTGCATTGATGCATGTCTGTATCCGTCGTGGCTCACTATCCACAAGTTCATCAAGGCACTAAAAATGGTTCAAATGGCTCTGAGCACTATGGGACTCAACTGCTGTGGTCATCAGTCCCCTAGAACTTAGAACTACTTAAACCTAACTAACCTAAGGACATCACACACATCCATGCCCGAGGCAGGACTCGAACCGGCGACCGTAGCAGTCGCACGGTTCCGGACTGCGCGCCTAGAACCGCGAGACCACCGCGGCCGGCATCAAGGCACTGTTGGTCCAGATTGTCCCACTCCTCAACGGCGATGCGGTGTAGATCCCTCGGTGGGTCACCCCTTTTCAGTCTATCCAAGGCATGTTCGATAGGGCTCATGTCTGGAGAACATACTGGGCACTCTAGTCGAGAGATGTCGTTATCCTGAAGGAGGTAATTCACAAGATGTGCACGATGGGGGCGCGAATAGTCGTCCATGAAGACTAATGCCTCGCCAATATGCTGCCGATGTGGTTGAACTATCGGTCGGAGGGTGGCATTCATGTATTGTACAGCCGTTACGGCGCCTTCCATTACCACCAGCGGCGTACGTCGGCCCCACATAATGCCACCCCACAACAACAGATAACCTCCACCTTGCTGCATTCTCTGGACAGTGTGTCTAAGGCGTCGTTCAGCCTGACCAGGTTGCCTCCAAACACGTCTCCGACGATTGTATGGTTGAAGGCATATGCGACATTCGTCGGTGAAGGGAACGTGATGCCAGTCCTGAGCGGTCCTTTCGGCATGATGTTGGGCCCATCTGTACCGCGCTGCATGGTGTCGTGATTGTAAAGATGGATCTCGCCATGGGCGTCGGGAGTGAAGTTGCGCGTCATGCAGCCTATTGCGCACAGTTTGAGTCGTAACACAACGTCCTGTGGCTGCACAGAAAACATTATTCAAAATGGTGGCGTTGCTGTCAGGGTTCCTCCGAGCCATAATCCGTAGGTAGCGGTCATCCACTGCAGTAGTAGCCCTCGGGCGGCCTGAGCGAGGCATTTCATCGACAGTTTCTGCTTCTCTGTACGTCCTCCATGTCCGAACAACATCGCTTTGGTTCACTCCGAGACGCTTGGACATTTCCCTTGTTGAGAGCCCTTCCTGACACAAAGAAACAATGCGGACGCTATCTAACCGTAGTATTGACCGTCTAGGCATGGTTGAGCTACAGACAACACGAGCCGTGTACCTCCGTCCTGGTGGAAAGACTGGAACTGATCGGCTGTCGGACCTCCTCCGTCTAGTACGCGCTGCACGGTTGTTTACATTTTTGGGTAGGTTTAGTGACACCTCTGAACAGTCAAAGGGACTGTGTCTATAATACAATGTCCACAGTTAACATCTTCAAGAGTTCTGTTAACCGAGGTGATGCAAAACTTTTTTTGATGTGTCTAGAATGAGGAAGGTGTACAGTATATCTAAGTTTGACAGAGGACAGATTGTGGAGGCCTGGAAGCTCGGCACGAGCATTTCGGAAACTTAACGACTTGAGTGTACGAGGAGTTCTGTGGTGAGCGTCTTCAACAAGTGGCGAAACCAATGTAAAATCACTGCCAGATGTCGTGGTTTTGGTGGCCACCCCTAATTATAGATGTCAGATGTCGTAGGGTGGGCAGACTGGTAAAACAGGACAGGTGGCGAGCTGTGACGAAACTAACATCAGACTTTAATGCCTGGCACACTACAAGTGTGTCTAAATACACAGTGCACTCAACACTCCTAACGACGGACCTCCTTATCTGACGGCCCATGCATGTGGGAATGTTAATACCACGACATCGACAAATATAACTCTTCAAATGGTTCAAATGGCTCTAATCACTATTGGACTTAACATCTGAGGTCATCAGTCCCCTAGAACTTAGAACTACTTAAACCTAACTAATCTAAGAACATCACACACATCCATGCTGGAGGCAGGATTCGAACCTGCGACCGTAGCAGCTGCGTGGTTCCAGACTGAAGTGCCTTTAACCGCTCGGCCGCAGCGGTCGACACAATTATAACTGAAATGAGCAAGTGGTCATAGGCACAGTACGTTGGCGCAGTGACAGAGCGTTGCATGGTCTGATGAATCGGGATACCTTCTTCATCATCCCGACGGGAGGGCGCGATTCCATCGTCTTCCAGAGTAACAGCTCCTTGACACGTGTACTGCGGGACGGAGACAAGTTCCTGGGACTCCATTATGTTCTGAGGAACATTTACGTGGCCATACATGGGTCCATCCGAACTCGTGCAAAGCACCATGACGGTTAAGGAGTATCGTACACTAGTTCCAAGTCACATACACTTCTTCGTGACGATCATATTTTCCTACGGCAGTAGCATTTTTCAGAAAGGTAACGGGCCATGTCACGAGGCCAGGACTGATGGATTGGTTTGAGGAACAAAGTGACGAGTTCCAATTGATATGCTGGCCCCACATTTCGGCAGCGCTGAACCCGATCGAACACATTTGGAATGAGACTGAGCATGCTGTGATTGCCTGGGAAAATCCCGTCGGAAGAATTCAGAACAGGGCTCTGCGATTACTGTCCAACTTCCCACTGACCTTTTTTTTTATTTTTTTTCATCAGTCTTTGATGCGTCCCGCCACGTATTCCTCCATCGTGCCAGTCTCTCAGAGCAGCTCTTGTAACCTAAGTCTTCAGTTATTTGCTGGATGTATTCTTTGTCTTCCTCTACTGCTTTCTCTAGTACCATCGAAGTTACTCCCAGATGTCTTAAAGACATCGTATCACTGTCCTTTCTTCTTTTCAGTGTTTTCAATATGTTCCTTTCCTCGCTGATTCTGAGGAAAGAGCTCCTTATTTCCCACCTTATCAGTCAATCAAATTCTGAACATTCTTATTTAGCATCACATCGCAAATTCTTCGATTCTCCCCTGTCCCGGTTTTCCAGAGTCTGTGTCCTCCAAACGTACATTCTCAAAAGTTCTTCCACGAGTTAGGAGCTATGTTTCGTATTAGTAGACTTCTCTTGGCCAGGAACGCCCTTTTTGCCACTGCGTCTGCTTCTGATGTCCTCCTTACTCTGTCTGCATCGGTTATTTTGATGCCTAGGGGGCAAAATTCCTTAACTTCGTCTATTCTTTGATCCCCAACTTTGATGTTAAGTTTTTCGTTGGTCTCAGTTCTGATACTTCTCATTACTTTCGTCTTTCTTCGATTTACTTTCAATCCACATTCTGTGCTCATTAGGCCGTTAATTCCGTTCAAAACATTCTGTAATTTTTCTTCACTTTGACTGAGGATATCACTGTCCTCAGCGAATCTTATCATTGACAATCTTTCACCTTGTATTTTAATTCCACTATTTCAACTATTTTTTATTTCCATCATTGCTTCTTTCTTGTCTAGACTGAAGAGTAGAAGCGAAGGATACATCCCAACTTACACCCTTTTTAATTCCTTCTTGGTTCTCAAACATTTTGTATACCACCCGCCTTTCGCAATAGTTTACACTTATTTTACACAGAATTTCGAAAATCTTACACCATTTTATACTGTCGAACGCCCTCTCTAGGTCGACAATCCTATGAGCGTATCTCGATTTTTATTCAGTCTTGCTTCCGTTATCAACTGCAACTTCAGAACTGCCTCTGGTGCATTTATCTTTCCTGAAGTCATACTGATCGTCATCTATCAGATTCTCAGTTTTCTTTTCCCTTCTTGCATATGTTATTTGTGTTAGCAATTTGAATTCTTGAGCTGTTAAGCTGATTATGCTTCAATTCTCGCACTTGTCGGGTATTGCTGTCTTCGAAATCGTGTGGACGATGTGTTTCCGAAAGTCTGATGATATATCGCTAGTGTCTTACGTTGTACGCACAACCTTGTATATACGTTATGTTGCCACTCCTCCTAGCAGTTTTAGAAATTGTGATGCGATGTTATCTATCCCGCCTAATCTGACCTTCAGTCGTTCAAAGTTCTTTTAAAGTCTGACTCAAATACTATCCCTTACTTGTCGACTCGTGTTTCTTCTTCTATCACATTTTGAGACATGTCATCCCGTCATGGAGGTCTGCAATATACTCTTTCCTCCTATCTGCTCTCCTCTTGGCATTTAATAATGGAATTTCCGTTCCACTCTTAATGTTTCTACTCTTGCTTCTGATTTCAGCGAAGACTGTTTTGACCTTTCTGTATACTGACTCAGTTCTTCCGACAATCATATCGTTTTCGATGTCTTCTCATTTCTTATGTAGCCATTTCGCCTTAGGTTGCCTGTTCTTCCTATTAATTTAAGTTATTAGTGAGTTGTATTTCTGTATTCCTGCGTTTTCCTAAAGGCTTTTGTACTTCCTTCGTTCCTCGATCAGCTGAAGTATTTCTACTTTTTAGCATTGTTTCTTCGCAGTTATCTTCCTTGTGCCTATGTTTTTCTTTAACTTCGGCGACTGACCTTTTCACAGGTGTACATTCCTCTTCAAAGAAATTCCTATTGAGCAATTCACTATCGTAGTATCTATAGCCTCAAAGAACTTCAAGTGTATCTCATCACTCATACTTCCGTATCCTACTTTTTGCGCGTTTATTCTTCCTAAGTAGTCTCTTGAACGTCATCCCTCTCTTCGTCATTACTAAATTGTGATCTAAAAATGGCTCAAATGGCTCTGAGCACTATGGGACTCAACTGCTGTGGTCATAAGTCCCCTAGAACTTAGAACTACTTAAACCTAACTAACCTAAGGACAGCACACAACACCCAGCCATCACGAGGCAGAGAAAATCCCTGACCCCGCCGGGAATCGAACCCGGGAACCCGGGCGTGGGAAGCGAGAACGCTACCGCACGACCACGAGATGCGGGCAATTGTGATCTAAGTTAATAACGCCTCATGGGTACGCCGTACAATTCATTATCTAATTTCGGAATCTCTGTCTGACAATGACGCAATCTAACTGGAATTTACTGTATCTTTCGCCCTTTACCAAGTGTACCTCCTCTTCTTGTGATTTCTTGAACACAGTATTCGCTATTAATAGATGAAATTTACTGCAGAACTTAATGCCTTTCCCCTCTCTCATTTCTAATAGCAAGCCCACATTCTCCCGTGACTCCTTATCCTAGTCGTTCCCCCCACAACCTCATTCCACTCCACCATTCAAAATGGTTCAAATGGCTCTGAGCACTATGGGACTCAACATCTTAGGTCATAAGTCCCCTAGAACTTAGAACTACTTAAACCCAACTAACCTAAGGACATCACACACACCCATGCCTGAGGCAGGATTCGAACCTGTGACCGTAGCAGTCCCGCGGTTCCGGACTGCAGCGCCAGAACCGCCACTCCACCATGACTATTACATTTTTATCTCTCTGTGCGTACTGAATTACCCTTTCAAGATCCTCATAAATTTTCCCTCTCTCTCCACGTTCTGCTTGCGACGTTGGTTTGGTGCTGATTCTGTTGAAAACAATGCTATCAATGAATTATTCATAGTAACTTACTCCCAGCCCTACGCTCCTATTCATAAAGAATCCTATTCCCATTACATCATTAGCCGCGCGGGATTAGCCGAGCGGTCTCAGGCGCTGCAGTCATGGACTGTGCGGCTGGTCCCGGCGGAGGTTCGAGTCCTCCCTCGGGCATGGGTGTGTGTGTTTGTCCTTAAGATACTTTAGGTTAAATAGTATGTAAGCTTAGGGACTGATAACCTTAGCAGTTAAGTCCCATAAGATTTCACACACATTTGAACATTCCTTAATTCATTTTCTGCTGCTGTTAATATTACCGTGTTCTTGTCTGACCAAACATCCTTTCCTTCCTTCCATTTTACTTACCGACCTCCCCTATATCTAGTCTGAGCCTTAGCGTTTCCCTTTTTAGATTTTCTAGCTCCAAGTTCAAAATTCTAACGTTCCACGCCCCGACTCGTAGAACGTCACCCTTTCATTGGTTATTCAATCTTTTTCCAATGGTCACCTCCCCCATTGAAAGTCCCTTCCCGGAGATCAGAAGGGGGGACCAGTCTGAAATCTTTTGCCAATGGAGTGATCATCGAGACACTTTTTCAATTACAACACACATGTCCTATGGATGCACGTTACGTGTCTTTAACGCAGTGGTTTCCAATGCCTCATACACCCTCATGCCGTTGATCATTGCTGATTCTTCCATCATCTAGAGCAGCTTCCATGCGTCCCATACGACCTCTCCTTTGCAGCAGTTGCCTGGGGCTCTGGTACTGGCTCTCCACCTTCCTAGGGATTGTCTACCGTGATAACTGCATTTACTGGCTCATGTATCATGACTGGAAAGCGACGTCAAGAAACTGCAAGGATGCTCTACGAATGTGCAATTAGCTCTACGAATATAAACGTCAAAAACCTGGATAACAAACGTGCAAATTGGCTCACTCTACGACGGCTACGCAATCTTCGGACTGACATGGTGCGATATTTTTTTAAAAAAAGTCGGTATAAAAGAAAAGTAATAAAACTTCTACTTAGGTAGCAGTGCTAAACTACACTAAAAATATGAAACTTCCTGGCAGATTAAAACTGTGTGCCCGACCGAGACTCGAACTCGGGACCTTTGCCTTTCGCGGGCAAGTGCTCTACCAACTGAGCTACCGAAGCACGACTCACGCCCGGTACTCACAGCTTTACTTCTGCCAGTACCTCGTCTCCTACCTTCCAAACTTTACAGAAGCTCTCCTGCGAACCATGCAGAACTAGCACTCCTGAAAGAAAGGATATTGCGGAGACATGGCTTAGCCACAGCCTGGGGGATGTTTCCAGAATGAGATTTTCACTCTGCAGCGGAGTGTGCGCTGATATGAAACTTCCTGGCAGATTAAAACTGTGTGCCCGACCGGGACTCGAACTCGGGACCTTTGCCAGCGAAAGACATCCCCCAGGCTGTGGCTAAGCCATGTCTCCGCAATATCCTTTCTTTCAGGAGTGCTAGTTCTGCATGGTTCGCAGGAGAGCTTCTGTAAAGTTTGGAAGGTAGGAGACGAGGTACTGGCAGAAGTAAAGCTGTGAGTACCGGGCGTGAGTCGTGCTTCGGTAGCTCAGTTGGTAGAGCACTTGCCCGCGAAAGGCAAAGGTCCCGAGTTCGAGTCTCGGTCGGGCACACAGTTTTAATCTGCCAGGAAGTTTCATATCAGCGCACACTCCGCTGCAGAGTGAAAATCTCATTCTGGAAACATCCCCCAGGCTGTGGCTAAGCCATGTCTCCGCAATATCCTTTCTTTCAGGAGTGCTAGTTCTGCATGGTTCGCAGGAGAGCTTCTGTAAAGTTTGGAAGGTAGGAGACGAGGTACTGGCAGAAGTAAAGCTGTGAGTACCGGGCGTGAGTCGTGCTTCGGTAGCTCAGTTGGTAGAGCACTTGCCCGCGAAAGGCAAAGGTCCCGAGTTCGAATCTCGGTCGGGCACACAGTTTTAATCTGCCAGGAAGTTTCATATCAGCGCACACTCCGCTGCAGAGTGAATATCTCATTCTACACTAAAAATATGGCTCAAATGGCTCTGAGCACTATGGGACTTAACATCTGAGATCATCAGTCCCCTAGAACTTAGAACTGCTTAAACCTAACTAACCTAAGGACATCACACACATCCATGACCGAGGCAGGATTCGAACCTGCGAGCGTAGCGGTCGCGCGGTTCCAGACTGAAGCGCCTAGAACCGCTCAGCCACACCGGCCGGCCTAAACTCCACTAAACTAGCCATAAGTAATCGCAGTCAGTCATAAAGAACAGACGTAAAACCGTGGAAGAAAATTGAAAATAAAACACAAAGTGTTAAAACTTCATCTTAAAGTAAAAGTTAAGGATCTCCTGTATTGAAGCTCCGGCTGTCAAATAACCGTGAAAGACTAGGAGATGCCGAGTATTGTTGTGAAACAGAGTTATCAGTCACTGACGGAGTTTGGAAATGGCCCCTTTGTGGGCCCCCATTCGGGTAGGTGGTCGAATCATGCAGTACTCAGATTTTTGAATCATTCAGATCTTACAGAGCCCAGTGTTGTACTGCGTGGGAACGTGAGGACAGACGTACTAGGCAAGAAGATTCCGGTCTACCCCATTTTACGACAACAAGGGAGACTCACCGAAATACCCATCAAGCACATGGTAGGCCCCTCACATATGGATCTGCCATCCGACAACAAGTAACTGACTGTCTGCAACGTTTTCTGTCATCCCACACCATCGGTTGGAGACTAGCAGCGTTCGTTAAAACCACAAAATAAACGACTACGTTTGGAGTGGTGCTGTGTCCAGGAAGCATGGATTGCTGGTGCATGGTGTAACATTGTGTCTAGTGGCTGCGCTACCCCGGATGACCATCGTAGGCGAGTAAGGCGCCAACTTGAGCAGTGGTTACATTCTTCCAACGTTTTGAAGAGCCACGGCAATGTTACTTTTGGCATCAATGTGTAGGGAGCCATCGAGTATGACTTCAGGTCATCTATGGTACTGACTGAGGTAATTGCAACAGTACGTCACGGACATACTACGTCCTCAAGTGCTACCTCTCATGCTCCAGTATCGTGGTGCCATTTTTCAACAAGACAATGCTCGTTGACACTTGGCATGTGTCTCTATTAAGAAGTTGAAGTACTTCCGTGGCCAGGCAGATTCCCTGATTCCTACACTACAGAATATAGTACTGTCATTTTAATGTATTTGTTTAAAGAAAATGTATTTTAAAAATACTATCGATACTATTACAGCAGGAGACTTCTAATTAAACACTATTAAACACTGAATAATAAAGCCTAATGTGAAAAAATTTTAATAAAATTTTGACAATTGAGTACACACTGCTTATTTAATATGCAGTATAAAACAAAAACGTAATATCTGTTATTTGGATCAATAGTTTCGCTTTAATCACTTCCTTTGTTTCAAAATAATGGATATGATGACGAATCTCTATTACTATGTGTTCCATAGACTTTTGATACTTGCTTGTAGCTCAAAGAAATTCTTTTATTAGATACAACACATGCTGAGTGGAACAATTACTTATATGTGATCACATGCATTGCCTAATTCAAATATGAATTTGAATGAAGCAACACATTGATGGTCTGCTGAAACGTCTGAGTTCAGCTACGTATGCTATTAGGGTTATTGCAAATTTTGGTGATAAGAATCTCAGTAAATTAGCTTACTATGTCTACTTTCATTCACTGCTTTCGTATGGCATCATATTCTGGGGTAATTCAACGTTGAGTAGAAAAATATTCATTGCTCAAAAACGTGTAATCAGAATAATTGCTGGCGCCACCCACGGTCATTCTGCAGACATCTATTTAAGGATCTAGTGCTCCTCACACTAACCTCACAGTATATATATATTCACTTATGAAATTTGTTGTTAATAATCCAACCCAGTTCAAAAGTAATAGCAGTATGCATAGCTATAACACCAGGAGAAAGGATGATCTTCACTATGCAGGGTTAAATCTGACTTTGGCACAGAAAGGGGTAAATTATGCTGCCACAAAAGTCTTTGGTCACCTACCAAACAGCACCAAAAGTCTGACAGATAGCAAACTAACATTTAAAAATAAATTAAAAGAATTTCTAGATGACAACTCCTTCTACTCATTGGCTGAATTTTTAGATATAAATGAAGGGGAAAAAAAAGATAGCAACAGCAACTTAAACATTAGTGTCATGCAATATTTTGTGTAATGTAATACCTTGTACAGACATCTTTTATTAACCTGATACTTTCCACATCATTACGAAGTGTCGTATTCATGATCTATGGAACAAGTATTAATCTAATCTGAACTAGTATCGAGAGGTTTTATAAACATTCGTATCGACTACTCCAGTAACGAAAATTTCTCTATCCCCGCCCACACACAGTTCAACTTGACGAGGTTAAAATTACATCTCAAAGTATTTCTGCTTGTATTCCGCATAAGCAAGTCATCTTGGTACCCATCAAGGGTCAAACAACTAAACTGGTGTACGTAGTCGTCGGAGGTATTGAACAAATTTGAATCTTGATGACACCTTTCTCAGCCAAGATTGTCGGTTAAAATGATATGGTCGTAACTTATGTAAAAACGCATAACTTAACTTACTTGGAGTCGTGGAGGACGGTCCGTATGTTCCTCAGCAAGTCGTCCTTGGTGATGTCTCTGTACTCTAGCCGGACGCCAGCCCCACTCTGTTGTATCTTAGCGGCGTTGTGCGCCTGGTCGCAGAAGAACGGGATGACCAGCAGCGGCACGTCGTGGTACGTGGCTTCATTCAGACTCTGCAGGCCACCTTGCGTGATGAAGAGTCGCACGTTTGGATGAGCTGTAACACACACAAACAACTAAAATGTTGCAGAAGTCTTCAAAATAGTTCTGTTGACGTTTCCTTGTCGGATAACGCGATTCCCACCCTCATAGGACGACTTGTTAACTCTACGTATGCTCGCTGTAATAACATTAGTCCCCCGCTTAAGAGAGCACACTAATCGATACGACCCTCCACTAATGACGTAAGTCGTGGCAGTGAAGCGATATGTACATGCATGCTTCAGCTGGTTGTATGTAATGAGCGTAATAACACCGATCGGCGTGGAAACTTGAGACAATGGCAGAAGGGAGCTGTCGTGTTTTGACGTGTCCATGACCACACCGTGACTGATGTTGTCCAGTACTCCCATCTTCATCAGATCACAGATATCAGAAGAATTTAAAACTGAGGGCGTGTCTATAAGTACAACAATAAAAAAGATATGTCCGGGAGAGCTGGACCCTTGGATTAGACTGACCAGTGGTGTGTTTCACAAATGCGCCGCTGGAGCGCAGCTGCCGCTACTTGTAAGTAGAGAGCCTGTATACAGAGAGAGTGGCCATAGGTGAAGTTGCCCGTGATTGGTTGATTAGCTTTGGCAGAAAAATGGTGCCAAACGTCTCTCGCGCTTCCTATGTTCTCCGTGCTTTTGAGTTGAATTGAAGTTCAGAGGACTCTTGGAAACGATTAAAAGACATTTGAATTATTAAGAGACTTGTTATGCGTTGTGCATGCATGTTCGATTTAGCTGTATATCGTTTTTAGTACGTAATTAGCGTTTGCGATCTTAAATACGAGTTCAATCAATGAAGCGTTTTGTGATGAAGTCGGTAGGCCTACATGTTTGAAGTAAACACGTTAGTAATTGTACAGTATTGTTTTTGACATCTGTAATTCGTTCTGCAGACGTTCGTAAACGATGCCAGGTTGTGCTGCATTTGGTTGTTCCAATAGAGGCGAAGGTGGATTTCGCATGTTAGCATTTCCACGCAATGAAGAAAGACGAAAGCAGTGGGCAGTCGCAGTCAACAGGGCTGACATAAATCAAACAGGAGCCTTGTGGAAACCAACCAAGTACTCTTATCTATGCGAAGTAAGTCGTTTTTGCTTTTTACTACATATAAAACAACTTGCAATATACATAGTTAAATTTGAAAACAGACCTGTGAATTGGCTCTGTGAAAATTATTATAACACATTATTCTTATAAACAAAGGCATTTAACGAATGACTACTCCACTACTGGCCATTCAAAAGTCCCGCCCTCAGTTTGGCAGGAAAATGGCCACCGTATCGTCCAGTTGGCCACTCTCTCCCTATACAGGCTCTCTACTTGTAAGGAAGCTCTTTCGTCAAGAAACGTAGTGTAGAAGTGTTGCAGTCATTTTCGTGTTAGTTGTGCAGAAAAATCAGCTTCTCTGTTCTGGTAAACCGAAAAGTTTTATCGTGTAGTTACATAATTGTAATATTAAGGCTTAGTTTGTATAATACTGATGCAGTTTTTTTCCCTGTGAGGCTGACAAATGTGTAGGTATGAAACTAACCTAAGATGGCCACAGAGTTGGCTGCCTACGGACAAAAATCGGGGTGGTTCTTCTTCCCCAGACAGTTGGGAGCGATGGACCAATGTTATTTGGGAGATATGGACCACTTGTTTTCATGCGAGTGAAGTTGTGCACAATTAAATTTAGCTCAAGGTATGCACAGTAAACCCACTGAAGATGGCCACATTCCCAGACTATACTTATTTGTCGGAAGATATGTCTGTGCTAACAAATGCAAGACAGAATGTTGCACACAGGTCAGCCAACTACTTCAAAGCTCATCAAAAGAGCTACTGATCCCAAACACATCAAAATAGCAGAGTTATCTACACAAGTTAAATTCCTTCACTGACACAGTTTCGGACTCCACTTCTACTAAACCTAAAACTTCAAAGATTACCACCTAAAAACTGACTTCTCCTAAGCCAGCACAGACAAAAATTTTGGAAGAAATATCACCTGTTCCTTCCACTGATAAAACCATTAAATTTAAGAGGGAGGCAGCAACTGTATCCAAAGGGCTAAATTCTGTTGAAGATATTGAAACTGTAAAGGAAAAGAGGGATAATAAAAGAAAGCAAACAGAAAAAAGGCAACAAATGATTACCAAATGGTGATAGCAGTGAAGAGAAAAACAGACTTAAGATGCTCGATACGATACTGCAAGTAGCTCACCTGCGCAGACATTGTAGAAGATCATGAAAATAACTTTCATGAATCAGATGAGGATGAATGTGTTTGATGTGGGGAACTCTACTAAGAAACTGATAAAAACTGCGACTGGATTCAGTATGCTCCTAGTTCAGGTCAACATTTTGTAATAAGTGTAGCTGCTGTGGTGAGAGGAAGACAGGCTAATGCTTGAACAGAACCAACAACTCATTACAGAAGCCAATGTTAATAAAACATATTCAAAACAAGAATTTGAAAGTTCTATTGACTCCCTTCTTCATGTAAAGCATTTTTTACTTGCTCTTCTCTCCAAGACCACTGATCGATCTCACCCATACACTTATGGGTGAGATGGACCACGCATATATGTTTTCATTTTATCATATCTCTCTTTCTAAGGGGCAGTGCCTCAGTGGTATACTTAAGTTTGTATGGCACCTTACACGAACACACCGCCAGAGGTCAAAAAAGTTGAATAACATACAAATTTGATGCTGAAGAAGAACTGTGGTTCACCTCTCCGGGGCTCGCACTAAGAAATTGCAGAGGACAAAGTGTAAGTACTGTCCTAGGATGGCTTAGCTTCAATGTCAAACAAAAATAATATGAACCTACGCATCAGCCCAATACTAGAGACATTTAGCAGTACTCACTTTCTCGCAGCTGCCGAATTTCGTGACGATCACACTCAAGTTCTTCCGTTTTACATGTGATGTTATATTCTGGTAATATCCGATAAAGTTCTTTCAGTGTCTGACGCTAGTTACTTTTAACAACAACAACTTCCCAATATTCAGTACAAGACGTCGATGGCAGCTTCGTTCAACGCTCTGCGGTTCAGCAATAAAATCACTGAACAGTGGTAGAAACCATCAGTTTTCAGCTGTGACTTTATTTCATTTATAGCAGTCCCCGATGGCTGCGCATGTAATGACTAGAAAACGTTGTCAAATTTAATGAAGGAAGCGTTTGTATGGCAGAGTCCTGTTAGCGACAACAGAAACTCTCAAGCAGACAGGGAAAAGTGAAGCTGTAGTATAAAGCATGTTTGGATGACGGCGATAGTAGCTGCTCACGTTTCCAGATGTGCATAAGTAATACACACAGTTCAATTGCAGCAAACAACTCATAGGTAATGTGTGTATCATAACTAAAAGCGGAAACTGACCGTGTTGCAAGCATACAACAGATGCAAGAAAAGTCCAGTAAATTTCGTCAGGATACACTACTTGAAGAAAGTCATCTCTTTGAAGTAATAAAAAAAAATATTCCGAAGTGATTTTCTTGCACGAATGTACGCTCTTTTCTTAAGGAAATGTTTTATGTCATCTTTGAAAAATGTGATAAAACGCGAATGAACTGCGAATTCACATCAACGGTATCAGAGAAATCAGCCTATAGTTGAAACGAATTTAAGGAATAATTTCAAATTTTTCGTAACAAAAGGTAACGGATGAGCGAAGCACCTCTAGACAAACTGTACTCTTTCCTCACGTCTCCATCGAAGTAAGCCGGCGTATTTTATGTAAGTCTCTCTGTGATAGAATTTGTTTTGATTTATAATTAAATACGTTGAAATGAGAGTATATTTATGTTTCATTTAAAAGACAATGTGCTCCCCGCAATTATTAAGCGGTACATGATTTATAATTTTTGTAATAGTTTTATTTTAAAAACCAGCTGGATCCGTGAGCTCAGCAGATGATGGTAAAGTGACACAATGTGTGAAATGCAATTTGTATTCGGCCATTCATTTCATTCCGTTGTAAGCAAAACTCATCCATGAGAGTATTTGCAGATCATTTAACAGTGACTTGCGATCGCTTTGCACGAGCTCAAATTACGAGGGAGCATCGGGAAGCAACGCATAATAATTTTCCTCCCCTGGTATTGCAGTTGAAATGCTGGAATGCCGTTTTTTCTGTTTTCCGTCATTCCTTAGTTGCTTCAAAATTCATGCAGGGTTGTTCCGTCTGTGCAACTAGCTGAAGGCAGTTTGTCTATTGCTATACGCATTTTGCTTATTTAATTTTTGGAGCATCTTCAATGACTGAAATTTCAAGAGGATGTAGTGTGAAATTTGCACTACAGAGGTGCTTTATTTATTTATTTAGATCTAGTGTGACAAGCCTGAGCTACGAAACACAAATGACACGCATGATATTGCCGTCAACTTGTGAAAAGCAGCGAAGTGTAGCTCGATATTTGTGTGCCAGAGTGAATATACCGAGTGAAATTCACAAGGACATGCGTGTCGTGTATGGGAACCGCTGTATGGATCGTAGCAATGTCTCCAGAGAGCTTATGAACCATACAGATTCGCCACGCTCCGGCTGGCCAATAAAAGCTGCAACCACGGAGTAGTTTTGAACGACCGGTGTGTGCAGCTGCGAACCTTATCGTTTCCTATGGTGTAGTGTACACTATAGTTCACGGCATGTAAATTTAGTGCTCGCCCACATTTTTCTGTTCTTTCTCGTGAGAAAATCGCCAAATTTGGGTTCGAAGTGCTCCAGCATCCACCAGACTGTACGGATCTTGCACCGTTGGGCTTTCATGTGTTTGGTCCCATGAAGAAATTCCTGGTCGACCAACGCTTTGCGACGAATGCGAATTGAAATCAACAGTCCGCAGATGGCTATATCTCAATCGAACGGACTTCTACGAAGAGGCATTCTGAAACTCGTGCAACGACGGGACCAATGTGTTGACAAAGTAGGTGACTATGTAGGAAAGTAGGTAAGAGAAGTAAGTTCATTTGTGATTTTTTTGTTACCTATTAAACTTCCCCCATGAACCATGGACCTTGACGTTGGTGGGGAGGCTTGCGTGCCTCAGCGATACAGATGGCCGTACCGTAGGTGCAACCACAACGGAGGGGTATCTGTTGAGAGGCCAGACAAACATGTGGTTCCTGAAGAGGGGCAGCAGCCTTTTCAGTAGTTGCAGGAGCAACAGTCTGGGTGATTGACTGATCTGGCTGGCCTTGTAACATTAACCAAAACGGCCTTGCTGTGCTGGTATTGCGAACGGCTGAAAGCAAGAGGAAACTACAGCCGTAATTTTTCCCGAGGACATGCAGCTTTACTGTATGATTAAATGATGATGGCGTCCTCTTGGGTAAAATATTTCGGAGGTAAAATAGTCCCCCATTCGGATCTCCTGGCGGGGACTACTCAAGAGGACGTTGTTATCAGGAGAAAGAAAACTGGCATTCTACGGATCGGAGCGTGGTATGTCAGATCCCTTAATCGGGCAGGTAGGTTAGAAAATTTAAAAAGGGAAATGGATAGGTTAAAGTTAGATATAGTGGGAATTAGTGAAGTTCGGTGGCAGGAGGAACAAGACTTTTGGTCAGGTGATTACAGGGTTATAAATACAAAATCAAATAGGGGTAATGCAGGAGTAGGTTTAATAACGAATAAAAAAATAGGAGTGCGGGTTAGCTACTACAAACAGCATAGTGAACGCATTATTCTGGCCAAGATAGACACAAAGCCCATGCCTACTACAGTAGTACAAGTTTATATGCCAACTAGCTCTGCAGATGATGAAGAAATTGATGAAATGTATGATGAAATAAAAGAAATTATTCAGGTAGTGAAGGGAGACGAAAATTTAATAGTCATGGGTGACTGGAATTCGTCAGTAGGAAATGGGAGAGAAGGAAACATAGTAGGCGAATATGGATTGGGGGGAAGAAATGAAAGAGGAAGCCGCCTTGTAGAATTTTGCACAGAGCATAACTTATAACACTTGGTTCAAGAATCATAAAAGAAGGTTGTATACCTGGAAGAATCCTGGAGATACTAAAAGGTATCAGATAGATTATATAATGGTAAGACAGAGATTTAGGAACCAGGTTTTAAATTGTAAGACATTTCCAGGGGCAGATGTGGATTCTGACCACAATCTATTGGTTATGAACTGCAGATTGAAACTGAAGAAACTGCAAAAAGCTGGGAATTTAAGGAGATGGGACCTGGATAGACTGAAAGAACCAGAGGTTGTAGAGAGTTTCAGGGACAGCATAATGGAACAATTGACAGGAATGGGGGAAAGAAATACAGTAGAAGAAGAATGGGTGGCTCTGAGGGATGAAGTAGTGAAGGCAGCAGAGGATCAAGTAGGTAAAAAGACGAGGGCTAATAGAAATCCTTGGGTAACAGAAGAAATATTGAATTTAATTGATGAAAGGAGGAAATATAAAAATGCAGTAAATGAAGCAGGCAAAAAGGAATACAAACGTCTCAAAAATGATATCGACAGGAAGTGCAAAATGGCTAAGCAGGGATGGCTAGAGGACAAATGTAAGGATGTAGAGGCTTATCTCACTAGGGGTAAGATAGATACTGCCTACAGGAAAATTAAAAAAGACCTTTGCAGAGAAGAGAACCACATGTGTGAATATCAAGTGCTCAGATGGCAACCCAGTTCTAAGCAAAGAAGGGAAGGCAGAAAGGTGGAAGGAGTATATAGAGGGTTTATACAAGGGCGATGTACTTGACAATATTATGGAAATGGAAGAGGATGTAGATGAAGATGAAATGGGAGATAAGATACTGCGTGAAGAGTTTGACAGAGCACGGAAACACCTAAGTCGAAACAAGGCCCCGGGAGTAGACAACATTCCATTAGAACTACTGATGGCCTTGGGAGAGCCAGTCATGACAAAACTCTACCATCTGGTGAGCAAGATGTATGAGACAGGCGAAATACCCACAGACTTCAAGAAGAATATAATAATTCCAATCCCAAAGAAAGCAGGTGTTGACAGATGTGAAAATTACCGAACTATCAGTTTAATAAGTCACAGCTGCAAAATACTAACGCGAATTCTTTACAGACGAATGGAAAAACTGATAGAAGCGGACCTCGGGGAAGATCAGTTTGGATTCCGTAGAAATGTTGGAACACGTGAGGCAATACTAACCTTACGACTTATCTTAGAAGAAAGATTAAGAAAAGGCAAACCTACGTTTCTAGCATTTGTAGACTTAGAGAAAGCTTTTGACAACGTTAACTGGAATACTCTCTTTCAAATTCTGAAGGTGGCAGGGGTAAAATACAAGGAGCGAAAGGCTATTTACGATTTGTACAGGAAGCAGATGGCAGTTATAAGAGTCGAGGGGCATGAAAGGGAAGCAGTGGTTGGGAAAGGAGTGAGACAGGGTTGTAGCCTCTCCCCGATGTTATTCAATCTGTATATTGAGCAAGCAGTAAAGGAAACAAAAGAAAAATTCGGAGTAGGTATTAAAATCCATGGAGAAGAAGTAAAAACTTTGAGGTTCGCCGATGACATTGTAATTCTGTCAGAGACAGCAAAGGACTTGGAAGAGCAGTTGAACGGAATGGACAGTGTCTTGAAAGGAGGATATAAGATGAACATCAACAAAAGCAAAACGAGGATAATGGAATGTAGTCAAATTAAATCGGGGGATGCTGAGGGAATTAGAGTAGGAAATGAGACACTTAAAGTAGTAAAGGAGTTTTGCTATTTAGGGAGTAAAATAACCAATGATGGTCGAAGTAGAGAGGATATAACATGTAGACTGGCAATGGCAAGGAAATCGTTTCTGAAGAAGAGAAATTTGTTAACATCGAGTATAGATTTAAGTGTCAGGAAGTCGTTTCTGAAAGTATTTGTATGGAGTGTAGCCATGTATGGAAGTGAAACATGGACGATAAATAGTTTGGACAAGAAGAGAATAGAAGCTTTCGAAATGTAGTGCTACAGAAGAATGCTGAAGATAAGGTGGGTAGATCACGTAACTAATGAGGAGGTATTGAATAGGATTGGGGAGAAGAGAAGTTTGTGGCACAACTTGACTAGAAGAAGGGATCGGTTGGTAGGACATGTTTTGAGACATCAAGGGATCACAAATTTATCATTGGAGGGCAGCGTGGAGGGTAAAAATCGTAGAGGGAGACCAAGAGATCAATACACTAAGCAGATTCAGAATGATGTAGGTTGCAGTAGGTACTGGGAGATGAAGAAGCTAGCACAGGATAGAGTAGCATGGAGAGCTGCATCAAACCAGTCTCAGGACTGAAGACCACAACAACAACAACATCAAACTTTTTGATAGTAAAATTATTGTGCCTTACTTTCCGATATTCCCTCGTACATATGATCTAGCCATCATCTCAGAACTATGAATCTGCTGTTCTCGCTTCTGTAAGATACGGGATCCACAGAACTGATGGTGATGTTAAATTAGTGGCCCGCATCTCGTGGTCGTGCGGTAGCGTTCTCGCTTCCCACGCCCGGGTTCCCGGGTTCGATTCCCGGCGGGGTCAGGTATTTTCTCTGCCTCGTGATGGCTGGGTGTTGTGTGCTGTCCTTAGGTTAGTTAGGTTTAAGTAGTTCTAAGTTCTAGGGAACTTATGACCACAGCAGTTGAGTCCCATAGTGCTCAAAGCCATTTGAACCATTTTTTTTTAATTAGTGCGGCTCGTGATTGGTAAAAACTTCAGGAGCCAATTTCATTTTGAACTCGCTGCATTCTTTTTTATATGCGTATCAGATGCAATAGGAGGAATATGCACCACCATCAACAAATACCGCTGTTCCATTGCTCTATGAGAAATAAACTATACTCGTATGCTAATTTGATTTTCACAAGTTCTGTCATTTTATTCAAATACCTCAGCCAACAACGCGTCAGTCCCCAACCGTTCCATTTACGAGGTAACTGAGAATGTATGGTAATTAGCTGCCTCTGACTTAAGTATGAAGTTTTGTTCTAGTTAATGCAAATGCATTTATACTTTTCGGTTAATACCACATCTAACTGAGCTCAGGTTTTACTCTTTTGAGGCCAATCTCGAAACATCGATAACAGCACGATTGGTCAATGCCTCTAATGTTATGCCGGTTCGAAATGTTCCCAAGGTCAACCAATACAAAAACATGTGGAATTAGTGACAACATGTAATGTCTTTTGGGGTAATCGGCCCCACGCTGCCAAATTTCAAACGCGATGTTGATATATCGGAAAATTTTTGTTTGAGACATATAATGCAGTGTATGGAAACAGAAATGCTATGTAATGTGTGATAAACAATACAAGTTGCGTAGTTATCGCTAGGTACCGGATTATATGCATTTGTATTTTGCATATGCATTGCATTTGCATATTTGGCACCTTTTCACCGACTATTGCATATTTTAACTTAAAACTAGTGGCGATGCATATTTTCACTCTATATTTGCAATATTTAATAAATTTAGACGGGTGGTCTGTAGCTCGATCTTGTTTTGATGTCTCACAGATTAACCGCGACCTACAACTGCGTGTAATCGCTAGCCGAGAGGCCACTCTCTAGCGAAATAATTACGGAAGAGGAACAGGAACAGACAGACAGAGTCATTGCTCCTGCACCCGCGCCCCCAGTTAATCCCCTCCGCTGTCATACCGTACGCGTCGGCTACAATTAAATTAAACAACGTAAGCTTATAGTAGCACGTCCATTGTTTCAGTTTAGCTTTCCATTTACTTGTATATAGCTGAACGTGTTTACGAAGTGTAGTGTGTAACGTGTTGTGCGCAAAAAAAAAGGCAAGTCTTCATATGGCAGGATTGCAGAAGAAAGGACCACGAAAGCATCTTCTGACAACAGCAACTTGCAGTAGCAGGGCTTTTTCCAAAGGTCACCAAAAAAGTCTGTTTAACATGGATCTATGAGAAGCATTCATTGCAAGCAGTATTCCTCCTCAGAAATTTACAAACCCTGTCCTCAAAGGCTTCCTACGCAAATATTGCTTAAATCAAAACGTACGAGATGAATCAACATTGCGTAAAAATTACGTACCGACAATTCGCGTTAATATTGTGGAAGAAATACGCAATGAACTCAGAGACAGAATTATCTCGATCTCAGTTAACGAAACTACAGACACTTGTGGCCGTTACATTGCAAATTTAATTGTTGATGCTTTAAAAGAAGAGCCTTCTTCCTCCTATTTAGCGACCTGCAAAGAACTTGAAAAAAGTAAATCATCCTACGATCGCCAGATTTGTTAATGAGGGTATTAGAAAAATATTTCCAAAATCTTTTGCAGATGAAAGGGTGTTGGTGTTATTTCAGATACTGCTCCCTATATGATCAAAGCAGGAAAAGCCCTCCGAGTATTTTATCCCAATTTTATTCATGTGACGTGCTTTGCTCATGGAGTGCATCACCTTGCTGAAGAAGTACGTTCCACGTTTCTGAATGTAAGTAAACTGATTTCATCCGCAAAGAAAGTGTTTATAATGGCTCCTGCTCACATCAAGACCCACAAAGAAAGACTGCCAACTGTGTCTTTACCTTCCGTATCAGTGGTAACTCGTTGGGGTGCGTGGGTCGAAGCTGTGTTGTTTTACAGTGAACATTTCGAGGCCATTAGAGGGGTAGTAAACGAGTTCGATAGTGCAGAGGCTTTGGAAGTTTGCCAGTGCAAGGAAGCTTTTAACTATTTCGGTATTAAAAAAGACATTGCTGTGATTAGCACTGATTTTTCCTATATACCTGCAAATATTAAAAAGCTTGAAACTCAAGGTTTGTGGTTGAATGGATCTAGTCAGTTAATGAATAAAATTATTCTAGTGAACTCCTCATTGCCGGAGTCAGTCCCAAGAAAACTTAAAGAAAAGTTTGAAAACATTTTAAACAATAACCCAGGCTTTCAACCCTTGTACCAAATTGATAGTTTTATTAATGGGACAGATTAATTTTTACCAGAAACAGTAAGTGCCAATATAGCACCCAAATTCAAATACTGTCCAGTTACCTCAGTTGACGTAGAACGGTTCTTTTCTTCTTATAAAAATGTTTTGAGTGATCGAAGGCAATCTTCATACCGAACATTTGAAACTGCACTTGGGCGTTTATGTTTACTATAGTAGAAAAATGTAAAATAAAATGATGCTTTGGTCCAATAGTATTAATTAAAAGTTAATGTTGTTAAAAAATTCATGATTATATGTTTGTTTTTTTTTAACTAAAAGTTTTTGAGCCAGCCAGTGTGTGGTGCGATACATCTCGAAGTTGGTCCTGTACATATCGATTGTCTCCCTGCAACTCACTCGCATCGCATGCGCTTGATACCGACAACAATAGCAAATAAGGAACAATTCTTGAAATTTTTGTAAATTTTTAGAAAATAATCCCAGAAATTCCCTCTTCCTAATCTCTACCAGAAAGTATTTGGAAAGTGATATCAGCATTCTAAATGTACCGATTTTTCTAGTGACCGTCTGAACTGATATTCACAGGTCCCACTTTGAGATATAATGCACGCAGTAACTATCGTGTTTTTTATTATTTGATATTGCATATTTCGACATTTTTATGCATTTTAAGCATTTTTCATACATATTTGCGTGTATATTATCAAATTTTTATGATGCATATAATACGGTCTCTAGTTACTCCGCTTCGGATTCACGGTTGATCATGTGAAACGAGTGACAAATGCAGAATGAGATTTCCACTCTGCAGCGGAGTGTGCGCTCATATGAAACTTCCTGGCAGATTAAAACTGTGTGCCGCACCGAGACTCGAACTCTGGACCTTTGCCTTACGCGGGCAAGTGCTCTACCAACTGAGCTACCCAAGCACGACTCAGGCCCCTTCCTCACATCTTTACTTCCACCAGTACCTCGTCTCCTACCTTCCAAACTTTACAGAAGCTCTCCTGCGAACCTTGCTAGACTAGCACTCCTGAAAGAAAGGATATTGAGGAGACATGGCTTAGCCACAGCCTGGGTGATGTTTCCAGAATGAGATTTTCACTCTGCAGCGGAGTGTGCGATGATATGAAACTTCCTGGCAGATTAAAACTGTGTGCTGGCGGAAGTAAAGCTGCGAGGACGGGCCGTGAGTCTTGCTTGGGTTCCTCAGATGGTAGAGCACTTGCCCGCAAAAGGCAAAGGTCCCGAGTTCGAGTCTCGGTCCGGCACACAGTTTTAATCTGCCAGAAAGTTTCGAGTGACAAATACGTTTACTTGTCTCCTATTGGAAAGTCCTTTTCTGACCTCTCATTGGCTAGTTTTTGAGAGGAGAATCTCGAGAAAGGCCTGACGCAGAGGGATGGCGTCAGTCTGAGGAAAAATGTGTATGGGAAAAGACTTGTGTAGATCAAGAGTGTGTCTCATTCTACTTTAGTTGTGTGGAATTATGTTTCAAGTGATTGCAATTGCAACTGGTTCACCACCGCGCGACAATAGTTCTTGTGATAAGTGTAAAGTATCATGACGTCACTGTGCGAATAATTTAGAGTATTTGTGACTGTGATGTGTATAGCCAGCATTAATGGGGTAATGAGCAATACAGCCATTGACTAACAACGTAGTGTGTGAATGTATGGATCTACATTTCGATCTGCCAAACTGTTTAAGCGATCAGTGACTTTGAAGAGTAGCAGTAGTCAACACTGCTATTATCGCTATGAGAACACTCTACGATAGAACTGCGAATCTGCTGGTACATAAGTCAATAAAGGTAATGTGACAATTGTAATTTCTCATGACAGTATCGATAAATATACTGATGAGAAGTGATACGCAAAAGCTAAAGTTTGGCATTAAAACTAGGTATGTTCAACATTCAGTGGTAATGATGAGTGGAGCTGTTGGAAAGAGGCTACAATATAAATGAAGAAACTTAATCAGCTGTGCAGAAAAGACTGTTGCATCCGCGAGATTATTATTTAGAGTGTCACCGATTACCATTAGGCTAAGATAAATACGATATGCAGATATAGTTACGTGCCTAGTACGCCCTGCTGTGGCAGCCACTTGCTGACCATGACGTTCTCAGGCCGGCCGGGAAGGGAGTCGTTCTCCCACTTCCAGAGGACCCTCTGGGGCAGCTCCCGGAACGCTTCAATGAATGCCTGTCGCTTCCAGTCTGACATCGCATTGCTGCGGACATTGGTTCCTAGGCTGAAGTAGATGACGCCGTGTTCTGCTCCATCCAGAAACTGCTTGATGTCCTGACGGCAACACACTAGAGATCAGAAGTAAAATCCCGTGTGGCTAGGGCCTCCCGTCAGGTAGACCGTTCGCCTGGTGCAAGTCTTTCGAGATGACGCCACTTCGGCGACTTGCATGTCGATGGGGATGAAATGATGATGATAAGGGCAACACAACACCCAGTCCCTGAGCGGAGAAAATCTCCGACCCAGCCGGGAATCGAACCCGGGCCATTAGGCAAGACATTCCGTCGCGCTGACCACTCAGCTACCAAGGGCGGACAACTCAATAATGACAAACACAGATTAGGCAACTATTGAACAGGCCTAAATATGATTCACAGAAAACAGTTTGAGCCTTAATCTTACAAACACAAATGTTATGCAATTTTGAAACAATAAAAGTTGACAAAAATAAACATTAAAGATAAATCACCACATGATAAAGTTTGTGTAAAATTAATACTCTTGAAGACAACAGTATTAATTCATTTTACATACATTCATCCCTTGTAGACTGGGGGAATGCAACCTATTGTATAACCACCAAAACTTAAAATGGAGCTATCAGAATCACAAGCAACATAAAGGTGCAAGATTCATCTCATCCTCTTTCCCCTTCACTAAAGATATTAAACTTTCCAAAGAAAGAACAGTTATTCTAACAGAATTCTTAAAAACCTCCTATGCATATCAGCAAAACAGTTCTGTGCACACACATAGAACAAGAAATTGCAAGACTATTCTTGCCTCCAGTGCCAGAACATCTGTCTTAATCAGAATAGTGTCCTTCACAGTGGAACACAATTATACATTCATATTCATAACATCAGGTTGGTAAAGATAGAAAGCCAGTTTGAAAACGGCGCAAGTCAATTCCAACGGACCAGAGTTTCTGCTCTGTAAATGAATTCCTCACCCAAGGAATTGGAATTTTATAATGTACAATTATCAGCCATATTATATCAGTCATGTTTGTGATACATTTTATGATTGAAAGACTGTATTGACATAGTCATTTGTATTCATAGTCAAACTTGTCCACAGCAGTCACCTGAGGTAAATTGCGTTAATGTTGTTATAGACTTGTAATTTTTATCTTTGTAGTGAGCTCTGTATACTCCCTTTAAGCTCGCCAGCGGGTCCTATGACATCATGCCCGTACTTACCGTCTCTTTATGCTCCCAGACTCGATTCGCCATAGTCTGCAACATAAAGGTAGAAGTGTTGTGTGTGTTGTCGGGTACAAGCAAACTACACCAGCGTAGAAAGGACGAGTACAGGAGTTCCGAAGTATAACCAAGGATTCATGTTATTGCCGCTACATACGGAACCATTGCCACAACATTACACATCAATATACAGGATGAAGAAAAATTCGCGCACTCGGACTTTGCAGCGTTATTCCTCACATACTAGCAATACAAAAACGACTGTCACAAAATTTCGCCGTGCCCATAATTCCGGCAGTAAATGGACGTTAAAGATTGGCAGTCTGGCAACCCTGTAACAACATGTATTGTAACTACCTCTCTCAGAATACAGGCGTATTGCTGTGCAGTTGATGCAGTGGGTACTGTTTCTGGGTTAGCATGCAGGATGTCGAGTTTTCGATTCTAGGTCGAGGCGTATTTGTTTTTATTTGCCAATTTCATTCCACCATATAACACTGTTACACATACTGTTTAAGCCATACCTATCCGACATTTACGAAGTGCAGTCTATTGTAATGGGGAACTTAACATAAACATGGTCAGACAGATCAGAAATAGAGAACTGAAACAAATGACCTGTCATATGACAGAGTAACAGAAAAAAAGCAATATCAATTTCTAGATGCTAAAGATGATTGCACAGTTAAATAACTCAGATCTACTAGTCATTAGTACTACATGGAGTACGCCTGCTCAGATTAACGCATTAACAACCAGTGACAATAATGATTTCCGTATTAATGATCGCATGACTTTTACAAAAGAATAGAGATTCCAATTGCACGTCCAAACACTGCACCATACAGCTCCTCTTCGCAACATGGCTGGCTCCACAGATGCAAGAGCAGCATGGACACGCCCTATCAGTTCTTCTGCATGTGTCGGCGTAGGAGAGTACACTAGCTCCTTCAAGTGTCCTCACAGGAAAAAATCTAGGTGATTTAAGTCAGAAGAACGCGGAGGTCGTACAACTGGACCTCTCTATCCGGGCCATTTCCCTTTAAATATTCTGTGTAAATACCTTCAACATTAATTCCAGAATGTTGAGGTGCATCATCATGTTGGAAGCATAACCTCTGCCGAAAATGAAATGGAACATCTTCCAGGGCATCAGGCAAACGGTTTGAGAGGAATGCGTGATACCTTCGTGCAGTCAACCGCCCAGGCAAATGGACCAAGTTTCAAACCCGGAAGTGCGCCGATGCGCGATTTTTATGTGAGTGAACTGGCGAAGTTGACGTATATAAATCGTCATTACGAAGATCACGACGCTCAAAAGATGCTAAACGGAATTTTTATTATGGGATCTTATCCAGAGACGGACGTATTCAATTGACAAATTTTCTGATTTTATTGAGAAACTAGCAGACCCCGAAAATCAAGGCACATAATGGGAATAGCAGACAGGGAAATGGGTACCAGCATGGGGATTATAATAGTCACGAAAATAATTATTACCGTAATGGTGGCAATAATATTGAAAGGGGAAATCAAAACCGGAAACGAAGATTTTGAGACGAAGAGAAGAAAGAGGCAGGAGCCTCACGAAATGCAGTGCCAGAACACGAGGTCGGATAAATAGAAAGCGCCACATCTCAGGTCAAGATGTGGCGAAAGAAACTGGTGCCGAAAAGGACAAATTATTTTAAAAACTGTGTGAGTGTCTAAAATTGGAAAAGAAGCCACAAATCTCAAAGATGGAGCTTATAACAAGGAAGAATAAATTTGGGAAAAATTTTAAGCAGCGCAACGTAAAGAGGGTGCAATACACGGGGTAAAATGTGCTGAGAGATTCCATAATGGTAATATGGGGTTGGAGGATTTATTTTGCGAAAGAGAAGTGAATGATGGAATGAATGTATGTATAAAGAAAAATTCTTTGATCAGAAGAGAGGCAGAAGTATATCTCAATTTGGTGGAGGTGGAATGTATGACGATCTCTGATGAGGCACTAGTCAAAAGCAACAGTTGTAGTAATGTGGGCAAAAGTACTGTAGATGATTCTGTATCGGAGGAAGTAGGTGAAGCTCTCTGTGAAGGCGGGGAAGCTGTAGTTTCATCAGCCGGAGGTGAGGTTTGTGGTGTATAGACGGAAGTATGCGAAGGTATTTGTGAAGGTCGCGTAGCGATAGTCACATCAGCTTGTGATAGAGAATCATTATGTATCAACGGAAGTGGGTGATTTATTGTTAAAGGGAGGTAAAGATTCTGATTTAGATGATGTTGCGAAGGTTGATGTTGGTGATTTAGATATCTGGAAGAAGGAGTTGTGCATTTATTTCCATTGACGGAAGAGAACCGATGGCTTTTGATGAAAGCATGAATTATGATTAGGTGTGGAAGAATGACCGTGAAAATGTTTTAACTGTATGTTAAAGCATAAAAGGCGGATGCGTCTGAGAGGAGAGTAAATATTACGGAGACAGAGGTAGATCCGAGTTTGGCGGAATTCGTGTGTACAGTGAATTCCAATGTGGAGTGATACAGTAGTGGCAGTTGATATTGTGCATCGGCGGAGGTTGACGGAATTATCGGTGATGATTTGTATAATTTATCGATGGGTCTATTGGATGTTTTAAGGAATGAATCTTATGAGTTAACGGCGGATGTTAATTGAGCTAATTTTAATAAAGTCTATAGGGATTCGGCGGAAATAAGTGAAGTTTTGCATAAAGGAGATGAAATATTTAGTGTGATTAATTGTGATACTGATATCGTTACTTCACAGGAAGGGAACACTATATTTGATGAAACAACTGGTTCTGAGGATGATTGAAATCCTACAGATGATTTAGAGGTAGATTGGGAGAATATTGAAGTGGATAATAAAGAAAAAAATTTTAGGAGGTGATGTTAGTACTGAAAGGTATAGCAATAAAGAAAGTGTCTACTCAGTTAATGATTGGAGATGGTAAGGATAATCACTGAAGTCATTAACACCTTATTTCTGGGCGTGGGAGAAGTATAAAGCAGAGGTCTTGAAGGGGTAAACAATGGAATTAATGAATTATTTGATGGTGATACTGAAATTAAGAGTCGGTTTGATGTTGTAATGTATAGAATAAATATGGAGGAAAAAGAATGAGAGCAATGTTTAGAGGGTTGAAATTAAAAACGCGCATCCTTTAAATACAATTGTTGATGTCAATTCCGTTGGTGGAAGAGGAAAGAGTGCACGAATTCGAGTAGGTGAAGAAGTGGAAAAACGTGAGATTCAAAAGATACACAGGCGACGTAAATGTCATAAGAGGGAACAGTGGCAGACTTGCATCTTGTGAATGAAGAATGTGGTATGAAAAAAAAGTGTACAAATATAGGTTTTTTCATGTGTGGCTCTTATGAATTTTGAGTCTATCTTTGTTTTGTGTAAAGGGTAGATTTGGTGAATTTAAGATGTTGTGAAATATACTGTGGCACAACTTAGTGCGTGAAGGGTCTCCATATTGGCCACACAAATCTTGAAGGTCGGCTGTACGTATTTAAACTCGTTATTTACCGAAGAGAGGAATATGAATTGCACTGCACATAAAATTTGAGGGAAATGTCAAGGGGTCTGCAAACATACTATTTGTAGTATCTTGGATGGGTTTTTCATGTGGTGTTTAGTATTTTTTAATTATTTTTGGCAGAAATTTAGGTGCTTGGAGGTCATTAGACCTCATTACAATTTTGCTTCTGGAAGTACAACATGTAGCTACATGTAAAGTACAAGCTAATTTTCGGGGGTATATTAAGTGGGCTAATTCTAAAATGTATGTTATTTTGGGAGCCTCTTAAATAAAGTTTATGTATGTAAATTCAGGATAAATTCGTATTACGTTTAAGAGAATAATTCTAGTGATAAACATTTTATGATACAAATAGGATACTGATGAATTTATAGTGCAGTTTAGCTGCTGAGAAAAGGGGAGTTGAATGGGCGATTTTTGCACAGGATGGTATAAGTTCTTTTAAGTCTCTAATTATACGCGGTAACATTGTAGAGAAATGCTAAAATATCAGTTTATTTATGGCACCAAACAAATTTCGTGGCACAAAAGACATATTTTCTAGTGGGGACATGGATAGTGTGATTCAAATGTCGAACTGAATCGATTGTGTTTTGTGAAAACAACAATTTTGACTTTCTACCCTCTTTGTGGCTATATCGATTCCACTGGGAAGGGCGTTCAGTGCCTGACGTATGAGGATTTGGAAAGTCGTATGATTATTGGCAACTACACAACAGTCGAATTTCAACCGCTATTGTCCTTCAGTACTGGCGGTATCTGAAACTTCTTTGTTAGATTTTTTTGATTTCTTTAATTCCATTTTCTTGAAAAAACTTCATTGTCTTATCTACATAATCTTTTTCGTAAATCACAACTGAGGTACTGCCCTAATCTGGCTTAATCGCGACTGCGTTGTTAGAATCCAGTTTTAAGTTAATTTCTTTCACTAACCTCAGCTCACTTTAATTACCGTTACGTAATGTTTTGTGGCATTCAATTGCCTCTTTGGTTTCGATGGCGATACATGTCTCCTGGAATTTAGTTAACTTAGCGTCCCTACATGCTGCCTCCTTCACTTCTGCGATCATTCTCTTGATGTCTCTATCTTGCAAGTTCGTTTGCGGATTATGCTTAAGCCCCTGATCCAAAAGCTTCTGTTCTTCATTATAAAAAACAATATCTGTTAGGTTAATGATTCTGTCATAAAATTTATGTACATACTGTACTTTATCTGTTTCCCTCCCAGCATTTCCTATTGCTCTACACAGATTAGTAATTTTCTTATTATGTCTCTTTATGATTTCGTCCCTGTGTACCTGAATCCTTGCTTGAATCTCATTTTCAACTAGTGTAAACTGCAGTGGCGACAATAGGTAAAAAATAAGATCTGAGTACATATGCACAATTTTTGCAGATAGAGGGCACTTTTTACTTTTGCCGATCAGGTTCCTCCAAACTGTGATTTAAGGTTTTAACAGATTAAAAATTACTTTAGTTATGACAGCGAACCAATAGTACTGTACTGACAGGTTACTCTGTAACTGCAGTATATGGTATG
This sequence comes from Schistocerca nitens, assembly GCF_023898315.1. NCBI lineage: Eukaryota > Metazoa > Arthropoda > Insecta > Orthoptera > Acrididae > Schistocerca > Schistocerca nitens. The sequence goes on from NC_064615.1 coordinate 965,848,661, forward strand.
TTGACATTTAATACGTTCCAAAATTTCTTTTTGTAAACTACGATAGTTCTATCAGTAACTATATCTCTTTTATTAATTATATTTTTAACTTTATCTAACAGATCTGAAGATGGGCAACTAGCCTGAAACCGGTCACCGAAAAAAAAAATAGCGATCAAAGACAGAAATGACATATTTTTATGCCTATTTTTTTACTTCAACTATCACTTATTCCCTGCTTAGCATAATATTCTAGCGTTTTGTTGCGTTTTCTACCGTTATGGGATTGGTCAGGTACGTAGCCTTATTCAAAGCTAAAATGAATTGCCACCCACCTGCTTGGTATCTTACTTTTAGCGGAATGTATGTTTTTTGTTGTAGAAAGTAAGCATTACGGAAAGGATTGAAATTCACTGATGAGCCAGTATGGTATTTCAATCTATTTTAATGAAGTATAACGATACAGAATTTTTTTAAGTATAATATTGGATGTAAACAATGTTTTTAGTGAAATATAAAACAGAGAGATGAATTTTACTCAGTGTAAATATTATTACACTTATTACATAATTTTTATGGTGTGTGCGTACACTGTATGTGAGATGATATTTACTGAAAGACTGTGCACTATTTGATATGAACATTTTTAATAACTAATACAGAAGTGAAACATTGCACAATGTGCGTATACAAGTGTGTGTGTGCGTGGTGTGTGTGTGTGTGTGTGTGTGTGTGTGTGTGTGTGTGTGTTGTGCCCCAGTGGAAATATTGCAAAAATCTCGAACGTGATATTTAAAAAACAAATAAAACTGACTTTATCTCGATGTTGTTGTTGTTGTGGTCTTCAGTCCTGAGACTGGTTTGATTTGATGCAGCTCTCCATGCTAATCTATCCTGTGCAAGCTCCTTCATCTCCCAGTACCTACTGCAACCTACATCCTTCTGAATCTGCTTAGTGTATTCATCTCTTGGTCTCCCTCTACGATTTTTACCCACCACGCTGCCCTCCAATGCTAAATTTCTGATCCCTTGATGCCTCAGGATATGTCCTACCAACCGATCCCTTCTTCTAGTCATGTTGTGCCACAACTTCTCTTCTCCCCAATCCTATTCAATACCTCCTCATTTGTTACGTGATCTACCCACCTAATCTTCAACATTCTTCTGTAGCACCACATTTCGAAAGCTTCTATTCTCTTCTTGTCCAAACTATTTATTGCCCATGTTTCACTTCCATACATGGCTACACTCAATACAAATACTTTCAGAAACGACTTCCTGACACATAAATCGATACTCGATGTTAACAAATTTCTCTTCTTGAGAAACGCTTTCCTTGCCATTGCCAGTCTACATTTTATATCCTCTCTACTTCGACCATCATCAGTTGTTTTGCCCCCAAATAACAAAACTCCTTTACTACTTTAAGTGTCTCGTTTCCTAATCTAATTCCCTCAGCATCACACGACTTAATAAGACTACATTCCATTATCCTCGTTTTCCTTCTGTTGATGTTCATCTTATATCCTCCTTTCAAGACACTGTCAATTCCGTTCAACTGCTCTTCTAAGTCCTTTGCTGTCTCTGACAGAATTACAATGTCATCGGCGAACCTCAAAGTTTTTATTTCTTCTCCCTGGATTTTAATACCTACTCCAAATTTTTCTTTTGTTTCCTTTACTGCTTTCTCAATATACAGATTGAATAACATCGGGGAGAGGCTACAACCCTGTCTCACTCCCTTCCCAACCACTGCTTCCCTTTCATGCCCCTCGACTCTTATAACTGCCATCTGGTTTCTGTACAAATAGTAAATAGGCTTTCGCTCCTTGTATTTTACCCCTGCCACCTTTAGAATTTGAAAGAGAGTATTCCAGTCAACATTGTCAAAAGCTTTCTCTAAGTCTACAAATGCTAGAAACGTAGGTTTGCCTTTCCTTAATCTTTCTTCTAAGATAAGTCGTAAGGTCAGTATTGCCTCACGTGTTCCGATATTTCTACGGAATCCAAACTGATCTTCCCCGAGGTCGGCTTCTACTAGTTTTTCCATTCGTCTGTAAAGAATTCGCGTTAGTATTTTGCAGCTGTGACTTATTAAACTGATAGTTCGGTAATTTTCACATCTGTCAATACCTGATTTCTTTGAGATTGGAATTATTATATTCTTCTTGAAGTCTGAGGGTATTTCGCCTGTCTCGTACATCTTGCTCACCAGATGGTAGAGTTTTGTCAGGACTGGCTCTCCCAAGGCCGCCAGTAGTTCCAATGGAATGTTGTCTACTCCCGGGGCCTTGTTTCGACTCACGTCTTTCAGTGCTCTGTCAAACTCTTCACGCAGTATCGCATCTCCCATTTCATCTTCATCTACATCCTCTTCCATTTCAATAATGTTGTCCTCAAGAACATGGCCCTTGTATAGACCCTCTATATACTCCTTCCACCTTTCTGCTTTCCCCTCTTTGCTTAAAACTGGGTTTCCATCTGAGCTCTTGATACTCATACAAGTGGCTCTCTTTTCTCCAAAGGTCCCTCTAATTTTCCTGTAGGCTGTATCTATCTTACCCCTAGTGAGATAAGCCTCTACATCCTTACATTTGAACTCTAGCCATGCCTGCTTAGCCATTTTGCACTTCCTGTCGGTCTCATTTTTGAGACGTTCGTATTCCTTTTTGCTTGCTTCATTTACTGCATTTTTATATTTCTCCTTTCATGAATTAAATTCAATATTTCTTGTGTTACCCAAGGATTTCTACTAGCCCTCGTCTTTTTACCTACTTGATCCTCTTCTGCCTTCACTACTTCATCCCTCAGAGCTACCCATTCGTCTTCTACTGTATTTCTTTCCTCCATTCCTGTCAATTGTTCCCTTATGCTGTCCCTGAAACTCTGTAAATCCTCTGGTTTAGTCAGTTTATCCAGCTCCCATCTCCTTAAATTCCCACCTTTTTGCAGTTTCTTCAGTTTTAATCTACAGTTCATAACCAATAGATTGTGGTCAGAGTCCACATCTGCCCCTGGAAATGTCTTACAATTTAAAACCTGGTTCCTAAATCTCTGTCTTACCATTATATAATCTATCTGAAATCTGTCAGTATCTCCAGGCTTCTTCCATGTATACAACCGTCTTTTATGATTCTTGAACCAAGTGTTAGCTATGATTAATTTGTGCTCTGTGCAAAATTCTACCAGGCGGATTCCTCTTGCATTTCTTCGCCCCAATCCATATTCACCTACTATGTTTCCTTCTCTCCCTTTTCCTACTGTCGAATTCCAGTCACCCAAGACTATTAAGTTTTCGTCTCCCTTCACTACCTGAATAATTTCTTTTATCTCATCATACATTACTTCAATTTCTTCGTCATCTGCAGAGCTAGTTGGCATATAAACTTGTACTACAGTAGTAGGCATGGGCTTCGTGTCTATCTTGGCCACTATAATACGTTCACTATGCTGTTTGTAGTAGCTTACCCGCACTCCTATTTTTTTATTCATTATTAAACCTACTCCTGCATTACCCCTATTTGATTTTGTATTTATAACCCTGTATTCACCTGACCAGAAGTCTTGTTCCTCCTGCCACCGAACTACACTAATTCCCACTATATCTAACTTTAACCTATCCATTTCCCTTTTTAAATTTTCTAACCTACCTGCCCGATTAAGGGATCTGACAATCCACGCTCCGATCCGTAGAATGCCAGTTTTCTTTCTCCTGATAACGATATCCTCTTGAGTAGTCCCCGCCCGGAGATCCGAATTGGGGACTATTTTACCTCCGGAATATTTTACCCAAGAGAACGCCACCATCATTTAACCATACAGTAAAGCTGCATGCCCTCGGGAAAAATTACGGCTGTAGTTTCCCCTTGCTTTCAGCCGTTCGCAGTACCACAACAGCAAGGCCGTTTTGGTTAGTGTTACAAGGCCAGACCAGTCAATCATCCAGACTGTTGCCCCTGCATCTACTGAAAAGGCTGCTGCCCCTCTTCAGGAACCACACATTTGTCTGGCCTCTCAACAGATACCCCTCCGTTGTAGTTGCACCTACGGTACGGCTATCTGTATTGTTGAGGCACGCAAGCCTCCCCACCAACGGCAAGGTCCATGGTTCATGGGGGGAGGTTTTATCTCGATATTAAATATGAATACTGACCGCTCAGGCTGTAGGTAATTTTTCTCATGTATTATTATTATTATTATTATTATTATTATTGTTATTATTATTATTATATAAAATTCTGTTAGAGATTTTCGAGTGCAAAGAATAAAATGGATGCACTCTGACAATAATGGACTACGTAGGTGAAAAAGGACTGTTCAGTTGTCTTCTTTTATCTGTTCACTCTCTCTCTTGTCTTCGGTGCGAGAAGTCGGACATATTGGCGAGTGCTGTTGAATGTAAGATCAATTGTAATCTTGATTTGATAATATATTATTTTCATGTTAATATTCATTTTTATTTGTAAGAGGTGAGCCTTATCTCTTGTCCGCTTCCTTTAAATACTTGTATTTCAAGTAGTTTTTAGCGCAACAATTGCTGCTGCCGCTGCAGCCATAGACGTCATTACGTGGCAATCTTAATTTATAAAATACGCGGAAGTGAAGAATTCGCCCGCGTAAATTATAATAAGCATTTTTTCTACAGACGACAAACGCGGTAGCAGAAGGTATAGTTTTAAGATTTTCATTTTCAGTTCAACGGCATAGATCCAGAGCCACGACTCGGACTACAATGCATTATAAGAAGGTGGTAAGAAATAATTCTCAGGCGAGTGTGTGGGCAAATGCAAATAATAATCAAAGATCTCATGCTTGAGCAGAAAAGTTTAGCAGAGGCAAAAATATAAAAAGAAGTTTATTTCATTTTTCAACTTAAATGTAACGTGTTTCAATATCAATGTGTTTTAAAGTTATTATTGTGACTGATAACTTTGCTCGGGATTAACTCTCATTAAACAACCAATTTTGCAAAATGCAGTTTGATTTAAATTCAAAAATCAAAACCAAAACCAAATTATAATTTTTTTGAAAAAAGCCCACCACGTTGCGACAGCTAAATAAAAAGAAATATTTTATTATATTTCCTCTCCCTTAACGACGTTGTCTGTGTAACACGAGTGTGTGCGTGTGTGTGTGTGTGTGTGTGTGTGTGTGTGTGTGTGTGTGTGTGTGTGTGAACGTATGTGTGCTTACATATTTTCGATAAATAATACAGATAGTTAAAACTACTTTTGAACATGGCGCAAAATTCTGTTCATTCAGATAGTTTTGAGCTTGACGCTATTCTACTAACTCAGGTGAATCTTATATATTTGTCACAAATAATACAGATGTGGAAATACTGAACGCTACACCCTTTATATGTTTTTGGTAAATAATTCAGACTGTTCCGATACTGTTCAACATGGTATAAAATTCAGGCATTTCAGATACTTTTTAATATGGTACAATAATGGTTATTAGAGTTAATGAGTTATTTCTGCGATCTCGCATTTTAATATTTCTAACACAAGGTGGCTAGTTCCACTACCTTGCAAAAAAATGTGTGTGAAATCTTATGGGACTTAACTGCTAAGGTCATCAGTCCCCAAGCTTACACACTACTTAACCTAAATTATCCTAAAGACAAACACACACACACCCATGCCCGAGGGAGGACTCGAACCTCCGCCGGAATCAGCCGCACAGTCCATGACTGCAGCGCCCCAGACCGCTCGGCTAATCCCGCGCGGCCCACTACCTTGCATTTTTTTAATTTCTCGCCACCGCCATCCCGCATTTTTGAATTTCCCACCAGTGCCGTCTTAGATTTTTTAGTTTCCTACCACGGCCACTGTTATCTTGGACTTTTCTTTGGCTGTTGTGCTGACAAGTGGAAATAACTTGAATAGTGGACCCGGGTTCGATTCCCGGCGGGGTCAGGGATTTTCTCTGCCTCGTGATGGCTGGGTGTTGTGTGCTGTCCTTAGGTTAGTTAGGTTTAAGTAGTTCTAAGTTATAGGGGACTGATGACCACAGCAGTTGAGTCCCATAGTGCTCAGAGCCATTTGAACCATTTTTGAATAGTGTACCACGACCACCACACCCATTCGGCTCATAACGTGTAGTGTATACCATCGAAGTCAACACTGTTGTACAGATGTTTTCAATTTAATACAGTTACAGTGATAAATAATGGTAAGAAAGTAAATGAAATGTAACTACCCTACAGTGAGCAAGAAGTAACACCAGTTGTATATTACTAAAATACTCGGACAGAAACCCTGAACAACTTCCGAAATCTCGTCATGGCCGCTAGGTTGGTTGGTTGGTTGGTTTGGGGAAGACCAGACAGCTTGGTCATCGGTCTCATCGGATTAGGGAAGGATGGGGAAGGAAGTCGGCCGTGCCCTTTCAGAGGAACCATCCCGGCATTTGCCTGGAGTGATTTAGGGAAATCACGGAAAACCTAAATCAGGATGGCCGGACGCGGGATTGAACCGTCGTCCTTCCGAATGCGAGTCCAGTGTCGAACCACTGCGCCACCTCGCTCGGCATGGCCGCTAGAGTTCATCCTGTGTATGTAGTTTTGAAATTTATATCAGTTTCGAACTCACTTTCTTTTAGAATGAGATTTTTGCTCTGCAGCGGAGTGTGCACTGATATGAAACTTCCTGGCAGATTAAAACTGTGTGCCGGACCGAGACTCGAAATCGGTACCTTTGCCTTTCGTGGGCAAGTGCTCTACCAACTGAGCTACTTGGGTAGCTCACCGACGTCGAGTCACGGTCCGGCACACAGTTTTAATCTGCCAGGAAGTTTCACTTTCTTTTGTTTTAGATTTTTGTTAATGTGCTAAATACAGTCAAAACTGTTTCTGAAATTATCGTTCAATGAAAAATGAAACACGAACAGTAAAAGCTGTTAATGGCAAGTTATTTGAGCCGCAATAGGTGTAAGAGGATGTTACATGAAGAAACTGATAGAAAGTATAAGCAAGTACAAAATAACTAATAACTTACTGCAGAGACTCTTATCTTCTCGCTTTAGTTTTATTAATGATTGTCATATCTACCGTTCAAATAACTCTTAGCGATGTTTGCATAAGTGGACCAAACTGTGGAGAAAGAAAACGAATAGTAGTACCTTTGGCAGAGGCTTCTGTTCTGTGGCAACGTGGATTCCCGTGATCTCGATGATGTTGGGCAGGTGCGGGCGAGGATATTCCATGACGAAGTGGTTGGTGGTTATGAGGAGACTGACGTTCCGGTCCGCTTCGTACACAGACGGAGGGTCTGGACCAAAGTGTTTCCTCATAAGTGCTTCTTGAACTGGCATCGCCTGACAGAACCACATGTGCATCAGCCTTAAATAGAAGTACGTGTTGTACAGCCGCTGCCAGAAATTCATACGGTCTGAGTACCCGAGCCACATATCCGGCATGTAGGCAGGGTTCTTGGGGCTTCCGAAGTTGTAGTAGACGGACGAGGGAGCAGTCATCGTCAGAAGCTTCACGACAGGGGGCGAGCCCATTTTGTGTATGAGTCCATAATAACACATGTATATGAAGCCCTCCAGAATCGCAAGGTCGTACGTTTCGCCAGATCTGTAAGCAGGAAGGTTATTTATTTTATTCATTTAAAAGTGTATGGTAGAACTACAGGAAAAGGTGACAGACGGAAAACAGAAAAATAAAACCGAGCAAAAATAGGAAAATATTAACGGATCAGTATAAAATTATGGCAAGTGAATTTCAAAGTTTCATCGTAGATCTATAACCAAGGAGTTCGACTGTGCAAGAGTTGTAGGAAAGACCTTCATGTTCCAGTCTCCTTCACGTCTTATTCGGCGCTCTCCGATAATGTGGTATACTGTTCGTTTCATTGTAGCACAGTCACGTTCAGGACTTCGTAAATGGATGCTCTTCATCCTTAATGCATAGTTTTGACGTGGTTAAGGCGGCTCCATGTTTTCCTCGGCAGCTGCATACCTATATGTGGTAAGGTTCCATCCATGTAAATCCACAGGTCTTGTCCAGCAAACGGTATCAGTAAGGTCTCCAGCATTCTTCTTCATGCCAAGAAACAGACTCTTGGAGAAGGCTGAGTTCCAACACAGGATTTCTACATTTGAGCCTGCTGTGTGGAAGGTGGGAAATTGTTGTTGTTGTTGTTGTTGTTGTTGTGGTCTTCACTCCAGAGACTGGTTTGATGCAGCTCTCCATGCTACTCTATCCTGTGCAAGCTTCTTCATCTCCCAGTACCTACTTCAGCCTACATCCTTCTGAATTTGCTTAGTGTATTCATCACTTGGTCTCCCTCTACGATTTTTACCCTCCACGCTGCCCTCCAGTACTCAATTGGTGATCCCTTGATGCCTCAGAATATGCCCTAACAACCGATCCCTTCTTCTAGTCAAGTTGTGCCCCAAATTTCTCTTCTCTCCAATTCTGTTCAGTACCTCCTCACTAATTATGTGATCTACCCATCTAATCTTCATCATTCTTCTGTAGCACCACATTTCGGAAGCTCCTATTCTCTTCTTGTCAAAACTATTTATTGTCCACGTTTCACTTCCATACATGGCTACACTCCATACAAATACTTTCAGAAACGACTTCCTGACATTTAAATCTATACTCGATGTTAACAAATTTCTCTTCTTCAGAAACGTTTTCCTTATTGCCAGTCTACATTTTATGTCCTCTCTACTTCGACCATCATCAGTTATTTTGCTCCCCAAATAGCAAAACTCATTTACTACTTTAAGCGTCTCATTTCCTAATCTAATTCCCACAGCATCACCCGACTTACTTTGACTACATTCCATTATCCTCGTTTTGCTTTTGTTGATGTTCATCTTATATCCTCCTTTCAAGACACTGTCCATTCTGTTCAGCTGCTCTTCCAGGTCCTTTGCTGCCTCTGACAGAATTACAGTGTCATCGGCGAACCTCAAGGTTTTTATTTCTTCTCCGTGGATTTTAATGCCTACTCCGAATTTTTCTTTTGTTTCCTTTACTGCTTGCTCAATATACAGATTGAATAACATCGGGGAGAGGCTACAACCCTGTCTTACTCCCTTCCCAACCACTGCTTCCATTTCATGCCGCTCGACTCTTATAACTGCCATCTGGTTTCTGTACAAATTGTAAATAGCCTTTCGCTCCCTGTATTTTACCCCTGCCACCTTCAGAATTTGAAAGAGAGTATACCAGTCAACATTGTCAAAAGCTTTCTCTAAGTCTACTAATGCTAGAAAATGATGTTTGCCTTTCCTTAATATATTTTCTAAGATAAGTCGTGGGGTCAGTATTGCCTCACGTGTTCCAACATTTCTACGGAATCAAAACTGATCTTCCCCGAGGTCAGCTTCTATCAGTTTTTCCATTCGTCTGTAAAGAATTCGCGTTAGTCTTTTGCAGCTGTGACTTATTAAACTGATAGTTCGGTAATTTTCACATCTGTCAACACCTGCTTTTTTTTGGGATTGGAATTATTATATTCTTCTTGAAGTCTGAGGGTATTTCGCCTGTCTCATACATCTTGCTCACCAGATGGTAGAGCTTAGTCAGGGCTGGCTCTCTGAAGACTGTCAGTAGTTCTAATGGAATGTTGTCTACTCCCGGGGCCTTGTCTCGACAGGTGGGAATTTAACAACGACAAAAAAATAACTAATGTAGAGAAAATACATTTGTCAAGGTAACACAGTTAAGTGATCAACACTGCAAGTGCACAGGTTAATGTAAGCGCGAGATAGCCGATTCAGAAGTGAAAAGCTGGTACATTAATAACCGGTGTAGCCGCCAGAATGTCAAATACCAACTTACAGTCGACCATTCATTGCGTTGTATAGGTGACGGATGTCAGTTTGTGGGATGTAGTTGGTTGCTTGTTGCCCTTGGACGGTCAATACACGGATGGTAAATGCTCTTTGTGGATGACGCTGGAGTTGTCGACCGATGATGTTCCATATACGTTCGATTGGAGACTGGTCTCGTGACTGAGCAGGCCAAGGCATCGAAATTTTGTAGTGCATGCTGGGTTACAAGAACTGTATGTGTGCGAGCCCTGGAATGTCGTGGAATGTTGTTCATTAATATAGATCGTAAGATCTATATTAATAGATCGTAAGATTGACGTACAATTTTGCAGTCAGGATGCGGGATAAACACGAGAGTGCTCCTGCTATTATACGAAATGGCACTCTAGGCCATAACTTCAGTAGTAGGTCCAGTGCGTCTAGCACACACACCAGGTGGTCGCAAAGCCTACACAAACTGCGGCTGAAATAGATATTCCCGGACAGAGGAAATTACAGAAACTGCAAGAAGTTGAGAGTTTTTTAATAGCTCTGAAGGGAGACAACACGAACGCCGACCACTAGTTGTATTGGATAGGACGCAGACAATACACTTACATAGTCGGTTCTGTAACCAAGTTCTCGGAAAAATTTATTAATAGCTTCAGGTCATCAAGTAAATGTGACATACAACCGTTCATATTGTGTGCATCTAGTGCCTACAGAAGAACTTTCTGACCCACCAAGAAAATAAAGAAATGAAAAACACTGCTGACGCCTGGTATTAATAGATGGAACATATGTGGTTAAAAACGAAATAAACACCCACTTGGCGGTATTGTTCTTATCTATAAGATAAACACTGAATAAAACTCAGTTGCAAGAGACTAGGTTTCGTAATTACTTCCTACAAAATGAATAACTAATCTGGAAGAGACTATTATACGAAAACATTAAATTCAAAGTAGGTTCTAATAATTATGATCATGATTACATGAAGATAATAGAGCTAACTAAATGTATAATAATACTTAACTGAAAGAGCAGTTATCAAAGCAAGTCAGTGCTATTATATTAGTTTCTGTTCAAGATCCATACGTCACTGAAGTATAGAAAATTAAATAAAGCAGTAACTAAAGATAAAACAATTCGTCTACCTGATGAACCTCTGTACCGAAGTCTCATTTAACTGCATCTCAGCGCAGTTAGCGGAAATGTCCAGCCTCATTGCCATCGACCGTGTCGGTGTTTCTTCGTATACCTTCAGAAAATCATAGTGGCCTCTTACGTATCTATAAGCTATTGACAAGTCAATCTCGGTGTAGTTCTCATGAGATATCTGAAACACAAATGAAACAATCTCAGTTTCTTTCACCTAAATGATACTCAAATGTATCTTTATGACATTCGTCTGTAAGGATAAATAAAAGTCTGTGTCTTAATAATAAAAACTATGTTCTCCCAACAATATGATTCAGACAAGATACAATGAATGGTTTTGGTGGACTAATATCTCTGACGACTGGGCTCTAGATGTTAGTAAGTACACAAAACTGTTATCGTGTGACCAGCGTTCTGACAAACCGCATGAATTGATAGAGACCTTGATAGCTACGACTCACACAGAATTTCTGTGGAGTTTATCACATGTCACGATGATTTTAGGCAATAGCTCAACATTTCACAGGTACTTACTTATATATAAGTTGATATTACTGTATTGTACATGTGTTGTTGTACTCAAGAAAGCATAAAATAATCAGATACACAAAGAAAACCTGAGAGATAAGATGCTCAATTTCCGATTAAAAGTTCAGTGATCGACATAGGTGTATTTATACCATGGACCTTGCCGTTGGTGGGGAGGCTTGCGTGCCTCAGCGATACAGATGGCCGTACCGTAGGTGCAACCACAACGGAGGGGTATCTGTTGAGAGGCCAGACAAACATGTGGTTCCTGAAGAGGGGCAGCAGCCTTTTCAGTAGTTGCAGGGGCAACAGTCTGGTTGATTGACTGATCTGGCCTTGTAACATTAACCAAAACGGCCTTGCTGTGCTGGTACTGCGAACGGCTGAAAGCAAGGGGAAACTACAGCCGTAATTTTTCCCGAGGACATGCAGCTCTACTGTATGATTAAATGATGATGGCGTCCTCTTGGGTAAAATATTCCGGAGGTAAAGTAGTCCCCCATTCGGATCTCCGGGCGGGGACTACTCAGGAGGACGTCGTTATCAGGAGAAAGAAAACTGGCGTTCTACGGATCGGAGCGTGGAATGTCAGATCCCTTAATCGGGCAGGTAGGTTAGAAAATTTAAAAAGGGAAATGGATAGGTTAAAGTTAGATATAGTGGGAATTAGTGAAGTTCAGTGGCAGGAGGAACAAGACTTTTGGTCTGGTGATTACAGGGTTATAAATACAAAATCAAATAGGGGTAATGCAGGAGTAGGTTTAATAATGAATAAAAAAATAGGAGTGCGGGTTAGCTACTACAAACAGCATAGTGAACGCATTATTGTGGCCAAGATAGACACAAAGCCCATGCCTACTACAGTAGTACAAGTTTATACGCCAACTAGCTCTGCAGATGATGAAGAAATAGATGAAATGTATGACGAGATAAAAGAAATTATTCAGGTAGTGAAGGGAGACGAAAATTTAATAGTCATGGGTGACTGGAATTCGTCAGTAGGAAAAGGGAGAGAAGGAAACATAGTAGGTGAATATGGATTGGGGGGAAGGAATGAAAGAGGAAGCCGCCTTGTAGAATTTTGCACAGAGCATAACTTAATCATAGCTAACACTTGGTTCAAGAATCATGAAAGGAGGCTGTATACATGGAAGAAGCCTGGAGATACTGACAGGTTTCAGATAGATTATATAATGGTAAGACAGAGATTTAGGAACCAGGTTTTAAATTGTAAGACATTTCCTGGGGCAGATGTGGATTCTGACCACAATCTATTGGTTATGAACTGCAGATTAAAACTGAAAAAACTGCAAAAAGGTGGGAATTTAAGGAGATGGGACCTGGATAAGCTGAAAGAACCAGAGGTTGTAGAGAGTTTCAGGAAGAGCATAAGGGAACAATTGACAGGAATGGGGGAAAGAAATACAGTAGAAGAAGAATGGGTAGCTCTGAGGGATGAAGTGGTGAAGGCAGCAGACGATCAAGTAGGTAAAAAGACTAGGGCTAATAGAAATCCTTGGGTAACAGAAGAAATATTGAATTTAATTGATGAAAGGAGAAAATATAAAAATGCAGTAAATGAAGCAGGCAAAAAGGAATACAAACGTCTCAAAAATGAGATCGACAGGAAGTGCAAAATGGCTAAGCAGGGATGGCTAGAGGACAAATGTAAGGACGTAGAGGCTTATCTCACTAGGGGTAAGATAGATACTGCCTACAGGAAAATTAAAGAGACCTTTGGGGAGAAGAGAACCACTTGTATGAATATCAAGAGCTCAGATGGCAACCCAGTTCTAAGCAAAGAAGGGAAAGCAGAAAGGTGGAAGGAGTATATAGAGGGTTTATACAAGGGCGATGTACTTGAGGACAATATTATGGAAATGGAAGAGGATGTAGATGAAGACGAAATGGGAGATAAGATACTGCGTGAAGAGTTTGACAGAGCACTGAAAGACCTGAGTCAAAACAAGGCCCCGGGAGTAGACAACATTCCATTAGAACTACTGATGGCCTCGGGAGAGCCAGTCATGACAAAACTCTACCATCTGGTGAGCACGATGTATGAGACAGGCGAAATACCCTCAGACTTCAAGAAGAATATAATAATTCCAATTACCGAACTATCAGTTTAATAAGTCACAGCTGCAAAATACTAACGCGAATTCTTTACAGACGAATGGAAAAACTGGTAGAAGCCGACCTCGGGGAAGATCAGTTTGGATTCCGTAGAAATGTTGGAACACGTGAGGCAATACTGACCTTACGACTTATCTTGGAAGAGAGATTAAGAAAAGGCAAACCTACGTTTCTAGCATTTGTAGACTTAGAGAAAGCTTTTGACAATGTTGACTGGAATACTCTCTTTCAAATTCTGAAGGTGGCAGGGGTAAAATACAGGGAGCGAAAGGCTATTTACAATTTGTACAGAAACCAGATGGCAGTTATAAGAGTCGAGGGGCATGAAAGGGAAGCAGTGGTTGGGAAAGGAGTAAGACAGGGCTGTAGCCTCTCCCCGATGTTATTCAATCTGTATATTGAGCAAGCAGTAAAGGAAACAAAAGAAAAATTCGGAGTAGGTATTAAAATTCATGGAGAAGAAGTAAAAACTTTGAGGTTCGCCGATGACATTGTAATTCTGTCAGAGACAGCAAAGGACTTGGAAGAGCAGTTGAACGGAATGGACAGTGTCTTGAAAGGAGGATATAAGATGAACATCAACAAAAGCAAAACGAGGATAATGGAATGTAGTCAAATTAAGTCGGGTGGTGGTGAGGGAATTAGATTAGGAAATGAGACACTTAAAGTAGTAAAGGAGTTTTGCTATTTAGGGAGTAAAATAACCGATGATGGTCGAAGTAGAGAGGATGTAAAATGTAGACTGGCAATGGCAAGGAAAGCGTTTCTCAAGAAGAGAAATTTGTTAACATCGAATATAGATTTAGGTGTCAGGAAGTCGTTTCTGAAAGTATTTGTATGGAGTGTAGCCATGTATGGAAGTGAGACATGGACGATAACTAGTTTGGACAAGAAGAGAATAGAAGCTTTTGAAATGTGGTGCTACAGAAGAATGCTGAAGATAAGGTGGGTAGATCACGTAACTAATGAGGAGGTATTGAATAGGATTGGGGAGAAGAGAAGTTTGTGGCACAACTTGACTAGAAGAAGGGATCGGTTGGTAGGACATGTTTTGAGGCATCAAGGGATCACAAATTTAGCATTGGAGGGCAGCGTGGAGGGTAAAAATCGTAGAGGGAGACCAAGAGATGAATACACTAAGCAGATTCAGAAGGATGTAGGTTGCAGTAGGTACTGGGAGATGAAGAAGCTTGCACAGGATAGAGTAGCATGGAGAGCTGCATCAAACCAGTCTCAGGACTGAAGACCACAACAACAACAACATACTGTATAATGATTAAATTTTTTACCAATCCATAACGTATGGGAGATTCTAGTTTCGTGCATGCATAGTTCAATGGACTGGATTGTGGATATTGGGGAAGCCTTCAAGCAAATAATTAGTAACTTCTAATATTTTAGTGCCACTCAATGTTAATCAAAAATTAATTATGTGATTCTTCTTCCCCCCCCCAATCGATCAAAATGGTTCAAATGGCTCTAAGCACTATGGAACTTAACATCTGAGGTCATCAGTCCCCTAGACTTAGAACTACTTAAACCTAACTAACCAAAGGACATCACACACATCCATGCCCGAGGCAGGATTCGAACCTGCGACCGTAGCAGCAGCTCGATTCCGGACTGAAGCGCCTAGAACCGCTCGGCCACAGCGGCCGGCTCCCTATCAATCAAGATGGCTACCTGTGTACAATGCAATTGTTTACAATTTTTGAACTAAAGTATAGAAAAACGTACTGTAAAGTTTACATATCCTAACACGTAACATTCCTATGTGATATCTTCCCAGGTTTCGTTATTGTTTATTCTTTCGTACTGAGTGTGGCTGTCTGTCCATGATAGGTACGCGACAGCATGTGCAAGTAATAAAGAGGTGCTCAAAGAACATGAAAAGAGTATGAGGGAATTAGATTAGGAAATGAGACACTTAAAGTAGTAAAGGAGTTTTGCTATTTAGGGAGTAAAATAACCGATGATGGTCGAAGTAGAGAGGATGTAAAATGTAGACTGGCAATGGCAAGGAAAGCGTTTCTCAAGAAGAGAAATTTGTTAACATCGAATATAGATTTAGGTGTCAGGAAGTCGTTTCTGAAAGTATTTGTATGGAGTGTAGCCATGTATGGAAGTGAGACATGGACGATAACTAGTTTGGACAAGAAGAGAATAGAAGCTTTTGAAATGTGGTGCTACAGAAGAATGCTGAAGATAAGGTGGGTAGATCACGTAACTAATGAGGAGGTATTGAATAGGATTGGGGAGAAGAGAAGTTTGTGGCACAACTTGACTAGAAGAAGGGATCGGTTGGTAGGACATGTTTTGAGGCATCAAGGGATCACAAATTTAGCATTGGAGGGCAGCGTGGAGGGTAAAAATCGTAGAGGGAGACCAAGAGATGAATACACTAAGCAGATTCAGAAGGATGTAGGTTGCAGTAGGTACTGGGAGATGAAGAAGCTTGCACAGGATAGAGTAGCATGGAGAGCTGCATCAAACCAGTCTCAGGACTGAAGACCACAACAACAACAACATACTGTATAATGATTAAATTTTTTACCAATCCATAACGTATGGGAGATTCTAGTTTCGTGCATGCATAGTTCAATGGACTGGATTGTGGATATTGGGGAAGCCTTCAAGCAAATAATTAGTAACTTCTAATATTTTAGTGCCACTCAATGTTAATCAAAAATTAATTATGTGATTCTTCTTCCCCCCCCCCCCCCAATCGATCAAAATGGTTCAAATGGCTCTAAGCACTATGGAACTTAACATCTGAGGTCATCAGTCCCCTAGACTTAGAACTACTTAAACCTAACTAACCAAAGGACATCACACACATCCATGCCCGAGGCAGGATTCGAACCTGCGACCGTAGCAGCAGCTCGATTCCGGACTGAAGCGCCTAGAACCGCTCGGCCACAGCGGCCGGCTCCCTATCAATCAAGATGGCTACCTGTGTACAATGCAATTGTTTACAATTTTTGAACTAAAGTATAGAAAAACGTACTGTAAAGTTTACATATCCTAACACGTAACATTCCTATGTGATATCTTCCCAGGTTTCGTTATTGTTTATTCTTTCGTACTGAGTGTGGCTGTCTGTCCATGATAGGTACGCGACAGCATGTGCAAGTAATAAAGAGGTGCTCAAAGAACATGAAAAGAGTATGAGGGAATTAGATTAGGAAATGAGACACTTAAAGTAGTAAAGGAGTTTTGCTATTTAGGGAGTAAAATAACCGATGATGGTCGAAGTAGAGAGGATGTAAAATGTAGACTGGCAATGGCAAGGAAAGCGTTTCTCAAGAAGAGAAATTTGTTAACATCGAATATAGATTTAGGTGTCAGGAAGTCGTTTCTGAAAGTATTTGTATGGAGTGTAGCCATGTATGGAAGTGAGACATGGACGATAACTAGTTTGGACAAGAAGAGAATAGAAGCTTTTGAAATGTGGTGCTACAGAAGAATGCTGAAGATAAGGTGGGTAGATCACGTAACTAATGAGGAGGTATTGAATAGGATTGGGGAGAAGAGAAGTTTGTGGCACAACTTGACTAGAAGAAGGGATCGGTTGGTAGGACATGTTTTGAGGCATCAAGGGATCACAAATTTAGCATTGGAGGGCAGCGTGGAGGGTAAAAATCGTAGAGGGAGACCAAGAGATGAATACACTAAGCAGATTCAGAAGGATGTAGGTTGCAGTAGGTACTGGGAGATGAAGAAGCTTGCACAGGATAGAGTAGCATGGAGAGCTGCATCAAACCAGTCTCAGGACTGAAGACCACAACAACAACAACATACTGTATAATGATTAAATTTTTTACCAATCCATAACGTATGGGAGATTCTAGTTTCGTGCATGCATAGTTCAATGGACTGGATTGTGGATATTGGGGAAGCCTTCAAGCAAATAATTAGTAACTTCTAATATTTTAGTGCCACTCAATGTTAATCAAAAATTAATTATGTGATTCTTCTTCCCCCCCCCCCCAATCGATCAAAATGGTTCAAATGGCTCTAAGCACTATGGAACTTAACATCTGAGGTCATCAGTCCCCTAGACTTAGAACTACTTAAACCTAACTAACCAAAGGACATCACACACATCCATGCCCGAGGCAGGATTCGAACCTGCGACCGTAGCAGCAGCTCGATTCCGGACTGAAGCGCCTAGAACCGCTCGGCCACAGCGGCCGGCTCCCTATCAATCAAGATGGCTACCTGTGTACAATGCAATTGTTTACAATTTTTGAACTAAAGTATAGAAAAACGTACTGTAAAGTTTACATATCCTAACACGTAACATTCCTATGTGATATCTTCCCAGGTTTCGTTATTGTTTATTCTTTCGTACTGAGTGTGGCTGTCTGTCCATGATAGGTACGCGACAGCATGTGCAAGTAATAAAGAGGTGCTCAAAGAACATGAAAAGAGTATGAGGGAATTAGATTAGGAAATGAGACACTTAAAGTAGTAAAGGAGTTTTGCTATTTAGGGAGTAAAATAACCGATGATGGTCGAAGTAGAGAGGATGTAAAATGTAGACTGGCAATGGCAAGGAAAGCGTTTCTCAAGAAGAGAAATTTGTTAACATCGAATATAGATTTAGGTGTCAGGAAGTCGTTTCTGAAAGTATTTGTATGGAGTGTAGCCATGTATGGAAGTGAGACATGGACGATAACTAGTTTGGACAAGAAGAGAATAGAAGCTTTTGAAATGTGGTGCTACAGAAGAATGCTGAAGATAAGGTGGGTAGATCACGTAACTAATGAGGAGGTATTGAATAGGATTGGGGAGAAGAGAAGTTTGTGGCACAACTTGACTAGAAGAAGGGATCGGTTGGTAGGACATGTTTTGAGGCATCAAGGGATCACAAATTTAGCATTGGAGGGCAGCGTGGAGGGTAAAAATCGTAGAGGGAGACCAAGAGATGAATACACTAAGCAGATTCAGAAGGATGTAGGTTGCAGTAGGTACTGGGAGATGAAGAAGCTTGCACAGGATAGAGTAGCATGGAGAGCTGCATCAAACCAGTCTCAGGACTGAAGACCACAACAACAACAACATACTGTATAATGATTAAATTTTTTACCAATCCATAACGTATGGGAGATTCTAGTTTCGTGCATGCATAGTTCAATGGACTGGATTGTGGATATTGGGGAAGCCTTCAAGCAAATAATTAGTAACTTCTAATATTTTAGTGCCACTCAATGTTAATCAAAAATTAATTATGTGATTCTTCTTCCCCCCCCCCCCCCAATCGATCAAAATGGTTCAAATGGCTCTAAGCACTATGGAACTTAACATCTGAGGTCATCAGTCCCCTAGACTTAGAACTACTTAAACCTAACTAACCAAAGGACATCACACACATCCATGCCCGAGGCAGGATTCGAACCTGCGACCGTAGCAGCAGCTCGATTCCGGACTGAAGCGCCTAGAACCGCTCGGCCACAGCGGCCGGCTCCCTATCAATCAAGATGGCTACCTGTGTACAATGCAATTGTTTACAATTTTTGAACTAAAGTATAGAAAAACGTACTGTAAAGTTTACATATCCTAACACGTAACATTCCTATGTGATATCTTCCCAGGTTTCGTTATTGTTTATTCTTTCGTACTGAGTGTGGCTGTCTGTCCATGATAGGTACGCGACAGCATGTGCAAGTAATAAAGAGGTGCTCAAAGAACATGAAAAGAGTATGAGGGAATTAGATTAGGAAATGAGACACTTAAAGTAGTAAAGGAGTTTTGCTATTTAGGGAGTAAAATAACCGATGATGGTCGAAGTAGAGAGGATGTAAAATGTAGACTGGCAATGGCAAGGAAAGCGTTTCTCAAGAAGAGAAATTTGTTAACATCGAATATAGATTTAGGTGTCAGGAAGTCGTTTCTGAAAGTATTTGTATGGAGTGTAGCCATGTATGGAAGTGAGACATGGACGATAACTAGTTTGGACAAGAAGAGAATAGAAGCTTTTGAAATGTGGTGCTACAGAAGAATGCTGAAGATAAGGTGGGTAGATCACGTAACTAATGAGGAGGTATTGAATAGGATTGGGGAGAAGAGAAGTTTGTGGCACAACTTGACTAGAAGAAGGGATCGGTTGGTAGGACATGTTTTGAGGCATCAAGGGATCACAAATTTAGCATTGGAGGGCAGCGTGGAGGGTAAAAATCGTAGAGGGAGACCAAGAGATGAATACACTAAGCAGATTCAGAAGGATGTAGGTTGCAGTAGGTACTGGGAGATGAAGAAGCTTGCACAGGATAGAGTAGCATGGAGAGCTGCATCAAACCAGTCTCAGGACTGAAGACCACAACAACAACAACATACTGTATAATGATTAAATTTTTTACCAATCCATAACGTATGGGAGATTCTAGTTTCGTGCATGCATAGTTCAATGGACTGGATTGTGGATATTGGGGAAGCCTTCAAGCAAATAATTAGTAACTTCTAATATTTTAGTGCCACTCAATGTTAATCAAAAATTAATTATGTGATTCTTCTTCCCCCCCCCCCCCCCCAATCGATCAAAATGGTTCAAATGGCTCTAAGCACTATGGAACTTAACATCTGAGGTCATCAGTCCCCTAGACTTAGAACTACTTAAACCTAACTAACCAAAGGACATCACACACATCCATGCCCGAGGCAGGATTCGAACCTGCGACCGTAGCAGCAGCTCGATTCCGGACTGAAGCGCCTAGAACCGCTCGGCCACAGCGGCCGGCTCCCTATCAATCAAGATGGCTACCTGTGTACAATGCAATTGTTTACAATTTTTGAACTAAAGTATAGAAAAACGTACTGTAAAGTTTACATATCCTAACACGTAACATTCCTATGTGATATCTTCCCAGGTTTCGTTATTGTTTATTCTTTCGTACTGAGTGTGGCTGTCTGTCCATGATAGGTACGCGACAGCATGTGCAAGTAATAAAGAGGTGCTCAAAGAACATGAAAAGAGTATTCCCGATCGCCGACAATGGACCATAGGAAGCAGTGTCAGAGCTGCCCGAGTTTGTAGTAATTCCTTGGAACTGCAAACTCGGTTAAGCCTATTGATTCGGTTAATATCTGAACATGCCGGTTATATAGAATTTAAGTGTGAAAAAATTTAGTAGTGCCTTGTGGGACCCATTCTGATGTTATTTCTGTGAATCTTGGGTTTGATGGAGGGATGGAATTAACAAAATTACGTTTGTGAGCCGAAATGGGAGTGTTCCTATTGTGCAGTCCTAAAGCACTGACTGCACACCGAGCAACAGAGTGCCGCGAACGACGTCAAGAAGGCGCTGACCCGAGCACAAATGGAAAGAGCAGGCTGCACCACACCTCCTGCAAGACAGATTTCAGCGCTCCCTGTCGACTCTGATTTAACCAGTTCCCCATCGCTGGGCGGATCCCAGTTCGGTCGCAGACTTCGAGAGCACAGTACAGGGTAATAGGAAGACGATACTTAGCCTGTGTTCTGAGAGTAGTAATGGAGACTAAAGAACGAGGGTCAGTCCAAAAGAAATGCACACTACTTTTTTAAATCCATCTTTTATTCTACATGTTTGAAAGTTTTACAGTGTGTAGATATATCCTTTAGGAACAATATTTTCATTTCTCCACATAATTTCCGTCCCTCTCAACTGCCTTACGCCATGTTGGAACCAGCGCTCGTATACCCGCACGGTAAAATTCTGGACCAACATGTTGGAGCCACTGTTTGGCAGCGTGCACCAGGGAGTCATCATCTTCAAACCTTGTTCCAAGAAGAGAGTCCTTCAGTTTCCCAAAGAGATGATAGTCACATGGAGCCAGGTCAGGACTGTAAGGTGGGTGTTTCAGTGTTGTCCATCCGAGTTTTGTGATCGTTTCCATGGTTTTTTGACTTACATGTGGCCGTGCATTGTCGTGCAACAGCAAAACATCCTGCCTTTGCCGATGTAGTCGAACACGACTCAGTCAAGCTTGAAGTTTCTTTAGTGTCGTCACATATGCACCAGAATTTATGGTGATTCCACTTGGCATGATGTCCACAAGCAAGAGTCCTTCGGAATCGAAAAACACCATAGCCATAACTTTTCAAGCAGAAGGTGTGGTTTTGAATATTTTTTTCTTGGGTGAATTTGTATGATGCCACTCCATTGATTGCCTCTTTGTCTCCGGTGAAAAATTATGGAGCCATTTTTCATCACCTATCACAATTCTTCCAAGAAATTCAACTCCACCATTCTCGTACTGTTCCAAAAGTTCGCTGGATACCGTTTTTCTTGTTTCTTTGTGAGCCACTGTCAATATCCTGGGAACCCACCTGGCGCAAACCTTTTGTAACGCCAACACTTTCAGTATACTGCAAACACTTCCTTCCCCTATCCCAACGTAGCGTGACAATTCGTTCACTGTGATGCGTCTGTCAGCAGTCACCAATTCGTTAACTCTCTGCATATTGTCTGGAGTGTGTGCAGTACGAGGCCTGCCGCTGCGAGGACAATCCTCAATATTGGCGTGCCCGCTTTCATCACGTAACCCACTTGCCCACCGACTAACTGTACTGCGATCGACAGCAGCATCTCCATACACCTTTTTCAACCCCTTGTGGATGTTTCCCACTGTCTCGTTTTCACAGCACAGGAATTCTATGACAGCACGTTGCTTCTGACGAACGTCAAGTGTAGCAGTCATCTTGAAGACATGCTGTGACGGCGCCACTCACGGGAACAGGTTGAACTAAGTTTGAAAACAAGCGGGAAGGATGTATCTACACACTGTAAAACTTTCACACATGCAGAATGAAAACTGTATTTTCACAAAAATAGTGTGCATTTCTTTTGGAGTGACCCTCGTACTTGTATACTGGACGCACAGGAAGTAGTTAAGTTTCTTTCCCTTTTAGAAACAAAGTGATCAAATAATCTTAGTGTTTTGTACAGATTTTGGATCCTGCCGCTGGCCATCGCAACTTCTCTCCTTCCTTGTTTGTGTCCGAGCTGAGTTCCAAATCACCCGACACAACATCTGGCGATGAGGATTCGAGAACCAACGCTGCCTTCGCTCTACGCCGCTCCGTCACAGCGCGTCACTAAGATTTCTCTCTTTTCCTTCAGAGATGCATTGCTATTAATTGTGTTCTTTCTTTCGCCTTGCTTCTACTTATAATTTGTTGCGGCGCTCACATTAGAGTGCCCTCTAACCCGCCTCCTCCGCCGCTTGCGCTGCGCCTCTGGCTGCTGCTGTTTTTGGTCTAACGCAGTTTATTCATTTTAAGAACCAATAAATGTCGCAGTTGGTGACGGCAGTGAAGCGCGCTCATTAATGCAGAAGCCCCTGCTGCATCGTCTCCGCACAACAGACAGCCAAATCCACAGCACTGCGTCCACACATTTCCTCATTCTAAGCTTTCCACGTACAAACAAGAGTTTGATTTGAACAGTTCTCGGGTATCCGACCGGGTAGCGTCGTAATTTCTCCACAATATTTCGGCAGACGTACACGCTGCCATCTTCAGGTGGTTCCTGACGAATGCTGTGCTGTTCCTCTCGACGCCCTATATATACTAGCCGTTACCCCCTCCACCGTTCCTCTCCTTGTGTCTTCGGTGCGGCCGGCGCGGCGGCTATTGGAGGTGGTGGGAGAAGCTGCGCCTGGGTCTGAACTGGGGCCTGCACTCTCCCTGCTGCCACTGTCGGGGGCGGTCCTCGATCTCTGGGACCGCATCTTTCGCTCCATATGAAGATGACCTAGGCCAAAGAAAACCAGGCGTTTATCAAATTCCCTGTCTGTGCGGAAAATCATACATTGGGGAGACAGTCCGCACTGTAGAAGAGAGGTGCCGCGAACACAAGCGCCCAACCGAGTTACGCCAGGCCACTAAATCAGCCGTGGCTGACCATTGTATAAAGACTGGCCATACTATGGACTATGAAAAAACAAAAATACTGTGCCACTCCTCCTACTGCTGGGACTGCGTTACTAAAGAGGCCATCCAAATCCGACTACGGGACGATCTAATTAATAAAGTCAGACCGAGCGGGGTGGCGCAGTGGTTAGCACAATGGACTCGCATTCGGGAGGACGGCGGTTCAATCCCGCGTCCGGCCATTGTGATAAAGGTTTTCCGTGATTTCACTAACTCGGTCCAGGCAAATTCCGCGATGGTTCCTTTGAAAGGGCACGGCCGACTTCCTTCCCCGTCTTTGCCTAATCCGATGAGACCTATGACTTCGCAGTTTGGTCTCTTCCCCCAAACAACCCAACCCAATAAAGTCAGCGGCCTTCAACTTAGTCAGGCTTGGAACCCTGCTCTCAGCCTGGAGAGAAAGATGCGGTCCCAGAGATCGAGGACCGCCCTCGACGGCGGCAGCAGGGAGACTGCAGACCCCTGTTCAGACCCAGGCGCCGCCTCCCCCGCCACCTCCCGTAGCCGCCGCGCCGGCCGCACCGAAGACACCGGAGAGGAACGGTGGAGGGGGTAACGGCTAGTATTAATAGGGCGCCGAGAGAAACAGCACAGCATTCGTCAGGAACCACCTGAAGATGGCAGCGTGTACGTCTGCCGAAATATTGTGGAGAAATTAAGACGCTACCCTGTCGGATACCCGAGAACTATTCAAATTGGAAATATGCCGGGAAAACCTCAGATCGCATACAAACAAGAGTAATGGAATGAGTACTACGCAAAGTTCAACGCTTGCTACACATCAAATGCAATGTACTGTGGAACTTTCTTGTCTCTTACCGAGGCCAGTACAGGAGACAATCGCCTCGCTCAGAATTTATCCGCACTAGTAGGCCGGAGTTGCTAGTTTTTGAAGATTTAGTTTCCGCCCTCTCTAAGTATTCTGAGGATCAGGTACAGGAGGTTGCAGCTTGTTACAAATATTTTCGACTAAGGAGAAAGAACAGACATACCGTCAGAGGGTCACCGAACTTAAGGGTTTGACACGATAGTGTCGTTTTCAATGTAGCTGTGGACAGTACTACACTGCCGGCAGAAGTGGCCGCGCGGTTCTGGGCGTTGCAGTCTGGAACCGCAGGTTCGAATCCTGCCTCGGGCATGGATGTGTGTGATGTCCTTAGGTTAGTTAGGTTTAAGTAGTTCTAAGTTCTAGGAGACTAATGACCTCAGAAGTTGAGTCCCATAGTGCTCAGAACCGTTTGAGTACTACACTGCCATAATGAATCATGATGCAATTACGTACAGTTTACCACACAGTATGATTCGTGACCAAATTCTTAAACATTCTGATCCTACTTTGACACAACTATTTACCATCAGGATTCATGTGATAGGGCCGTGGAAAACCTTTAGGCAGCACCCATCTGCAGTGTAACGCAAAGCCGGCCGCTGGTGGCCGAGCGGTTCTGGCGCTACAGTCTGGAACCGCGCGACCGCTACGGTCGCAGGTTCGAATCCTGCCTAGGGCATGGATGTGTGTGTTGTCCTTAGGTTAGTTAGGTTTAAGTAGTTCTAAGTTCTAGGGGACTTATGACCTCAGCAGTTGAGTCCCATAGTGCTCAGAGCCATTTGAACCATTTTTTGTAACGCAAAGCAACAAACAGATACGACTTTATGACTGACCACAGCGAACAAATAGGCCACCACACTGTGGCCAAAGTAAACAAGTGTCACCGTGTGTGTCTGCTGTGAAATCGTATCCCCGCTGCTTTTCCATGAATAGAAGAAAAATTGCCCTTCCTGGAATGAGACTTGCTTTCCTTGTAGAAAGCCAGGTTATGTACAGTCTGTGTGCTTGCAACAGAAAAACACCGAGTACCTTGTAATTTAGTGAATATAGGTTTTTTTCTAAACTGGGTACCCCTACTAGTAATAACACATTAGGGAAGTGCCCTCTTCCCGCCCAAGTTCTGTGCAACGACAGTCAAACAAACAGTTTGTGAGCTTAGTCACTGCCGGACGATATGTGCGACTTCAATTGGACACTGGCACTTCCGTTACATTACTTAATCGTGCCACTTACGAGCAGGTGGGCTCGGCACAGTTGACAAAATCTTGTATGCAACTTACTGCCTATAGTGGTCAGAACATTCCAGTGGTTGGCATACGTAGTTTGCCTGCCACATTATGCCAGGTTATGTACAGTCTGTGTGCTTGCAACAGAAAAACACCGAGTACCTTGTAATTTAGTGAATATAGGTTTTTTTCTAAACTGGGTACCCCTACTAGTAATAACACATTAGGGAAGTGCCCTCTTCCCGCCCAAGTTCTGTGCAACGACAGTCAAACAAACAGTTTGTGAGCTTAGTCACTGCCGGACGATATGTGCGACTTCAATTGGACACTGGCACTTCCGTTACATTACTTAATCGTGCCACTTACGAGCAGGTGGGCTCGGCACAGTTGACAAAATCTTGTATGCAACTTACTGCCTATAGTGGTCAGAACATTCCAGTGGTTGGCATACGTAGTTTGCCTGCCACATTCCAGTCTCACACCAGAACAGTGACAGTTACCATTTTGCTTTTGCGATGCTGTGCAAATATTTTTCGGCTAGAATGTTTTGATTTGTTTGGTCTTCGTATTCAGGACACTGTACTTTCTGTTTCTGCTTTCAATCGAAAAGACAGTGTTACTCATTTGACTGAGGAGTTTCCTGATTTATTTTCTGAAGGGCTTGACAGAGCAAATACACACATCAAAAAAAGTCTTGCATCACCTTGGTTCCGAGAGTTCCGGAACCTATACAGAAAATTGGAACAGAGATAAACATAAACATCATTTCCACCCTTTTTATTGCTCATGAAAACCACACATTGCATGTTGTACCACCATACAGCGAGCACGTCTTCTTGCATTGATGCATGCCTGCATTCGTCCTGGCATACTATCCACAAGTTCATCAAGGCACTGTTGGTCCAGGTTGTCCCAATCCTCAATGGCGATTCGGCGTAGATTCCTCAGAGTGGTTGGTGGGTCACGTCGTCCATAAAAAGCCCTTTTCAAACTATCCCAGTATGTTCGATAGGGTTCATGTCAGGAGAACATACTGGGCACTCTAGTCGAGTGACATCGTTATCCTGAAGGAAGTCATTCAGAAGATGTTCACGATGGAGGTGCGAATTGTCGTCCATGAAGACGAATGCCTCGCCAATAGGCTGCCGATATGGTTACAGTATCGGTCGAAAGATGGCATTCACGTATCGTACAGCCGTTACAGCGCCTTCCATGAAGATCAGCGGTGTATGTCGGCCCTACAAAATGCCACCGCAAAACAGCAGGGAACCTCCACCTTCCTGCACTCGCTGAACAGTGTGTCTAAGGCGTTCAGCCTGACCGGGTTGCCTCCAAACACATCTCCGACGATTGTCTTGTTGAAGGCATATGGGACACTAATGGGTGAAGAGAACGTGATGCCAATCCTGAGCGGTCCTTTCGGCATTTTGTTGAGCCCATCTGTGCCGCGCTGTATGGTGTCGTTGTTGCAAAGATAGACCTCGCCATGGACGTCGGGAGTGAAGTTGCGCATCATGCAGTCTATTGCGCACAGTTTGAGTCGTAATACGACGTCCTGTCGCTTCACGAAAAGCATTATTCAATATGTTGGCGTTGCTATCAGGGACCCTTCGAGCCATAATCCGTAGGCAACCGTCATCCAGTGTAGCAGAAGCCCTTGGGCGGCCAGAGCGAGGTATGTCATCAACAGTTCCTGTCTCTCTGCGTCTCCTCCATGTCCGAACAACATCGCTTTGATTAACTCCGAGACACCTGTACACTTTTCTTGTTGAGAGCCCCTCCTGGCACAAAGAAGCAATGCGGAAGCGATCGAACCTCGGAATTGACAGTCTAGGCATGGCTGAACTACAGACACCACGAGCCGTGTACCTCCATCCTGGTGGAATGACTGGAACTGATCGGTTGTCAGACCCCTCCGTCTAATAGACGCTGCTCATGCATGGTTGTGTACAACTTTGGGCGGGTGTAGTGACATCTCTAAACAGTCAAAGGGACTGTGTCTGTGATACAGTATCCACAGCCAAGGTCTATCTTCAGGAGTTTTTGGAACCGGGGCGATGCAAAACTTTTTTTGATGTGTGTAATTTTGTGGCGATCGTTACAGTGAAGGACAATCAGGTTTTTTCGGGCGTGTCCCCGTAGTTCATGCTCTTCGAGAGAAAACTGAAAATGACCTTAGAGAATGTCAAGACAATGGTGTTATTGCTCCTTCCTAGGCTAATCAATGGGCTTCTCCCTTATTAATCTTACCAAAGCCTTCTGGAAGACTTCGTATTTGTGTTACTTTAAATCCAATGTGGATACACAAACAATGATTGATACCTTCTGTTGCCTAGCCCTGAGTAATTAATGGACAGGCTGGGTGCAGGCCGCTATTTTTCAAAATTTGATTTACACGTTGCGTATTTACAAATTCCGCGAGACGAGGAATCTCAAAAAATGGTTGAAATGGCTCTGAGCACTATGGGACTTAACATCTGCGATCATCAGTCCCCTAGAACATAGAACTACTTAAACCCAACTAACCTAAGGACATCACACACATCCATGCCCGAGGCAGGATTCGAACCTGCGACCGTAGCGGTCGCGAGGTTCAAGACTGAAGCGCCTGGAACCGCTCGGCCACCACGGCCGGCGAGGAATCTCAGAAAGTGTTTGTGGTCAACACACAGTTAGCGATGGTCAAATTTTTGACCTTACCCTCTGGCAGCACTTCCGCGCCTGCCATATTCCAACGCTACTTAGAACAACTTATTGCAAGTATTTCACTCTGTTCAAGTTACTTGGACGATATTATGGTGTCAGGACATGAATCGGAGCAACATATCAATACCCTTCGTACGCTTTTTCAAATGCTTTCAGCTGCTGATTTGAAATACCGCCTTTCTCTGACTGAAATTCAGTACGTAGGTCATGTTAATCCCCTTTCCTCAAATATGCTGGGCCTCGGGGACCTCCCTGCTCCTCCGAACGTGACAGAATTTCAGTCAGTTCTTGGGAAGTTGGCATATTATATCCGGTTTATACCCAACGCAGTCCAGATCCCGGCTCCGTTGCATCGTCTGCGCTGGAAGAATGTGCCTTTGTTTGGATCAAAGAATGTCAGAATGTATTCCAGAAACTTAAAAATGCCTTCTTGAGCGAGAGATGCCCTGTTCATTTCGATACCGCTAACCGTATGGTTTTGGCAGTGTATGGTTCTTCGTACAGAATTGGAACTGTGCTCTTGCACAGAATTCGTTCACAGAAAGTTACTGATCAAGACTCAGTGTAATTATTCCTGAATCAAGAAGGAAGTGCTCGCTATTACATGCGGTGAGACAAAGTTTCACCATTATCTGTTTGGTCGGAAGTTGTACCTACTGACGCGCCATGAGCTATTTCAGCCTTGGTCTGATCCGTCCAAGTCTGTTCATCATGCACGGCTCATAAACTGCAACATTGGGCGTTGTTGTTGCAACAGTATCAGTATGATATATTATAGCCGGCCGGAGTGGCCGTGCGGTTCTAGCCGCTACAGTCTTTAACCGCGTGACCGCTACGGTCACAGGTTCGAATCCTGCCTCGGGCATGGATGTGTGTGACGTCCTTAGGTTAGTTAGGTTTAGGTAGTTCTAAGTTCTAGGGGACTGGTGACCACAGCAGTTAAGTCCCATAGTGCTCAGAGCCATTTGAACCATTTGATATACTATACCGGCCGCCTCAAAGCACGCAAATGCTGACGCCCTTCCTTGCCTTCCCGTTGGCTTGATTCTGAATTCGATGCTACTGCTGCATCTTGTTATCAGATCATTGCGCAGGACACTGATCTTTTACAGACTTTTCCACTGAACTATACGAAAACTGTGCAGCCCACAGAAGCAGACCCTGACGAAACATTTGTTGCACTGCATCCGTACTGCTTGATCTCCTCCAGTGAAAAACATTCAGAATTCTTATCTGCGCGGATATCTTGCTCGTCGGCATAGCCGCTCCGTCCAGCATTTGGTGTGATTTCATTCCAAAATGTTTCTGGACACTCGCATGTGCCTATTCCTAAAATGCTGCAAAAAGATGTGTTGCGATTGCTCCACCAAGGACATTGGGAAATAATGCGCACAAAACAGGCAGCGCGTCAGCACTCTACTTGGCCGGGACACTCACATTGAAAACATGACGTCACAGTGTCGCACTTGTGCTGGAATCCATCGGCCCCACCGCAAACGCTTTCAGCTTGGCCAGTGTCACAACCTCCGTGGCAGCGAGTGCATATTGACTTTGCTGGTCCCTTTTGCAACACACATTGGCTATTCGCTAACAAATATCCGTTTGCAGTGCAAAAAATAAAGTTCAAATGTGTGTGAAATCTTATGGGTCTTAACTGCTAAGGTCATCAGTCTCTAAGCTTAAACACTAATTAACTTAAATTATCCTAAGGACAAACACACACACCCATGCCCGAGGGAGGACTCGAACCTCAGCCGGGACCAGCCGCACAGTCGATGACTGCAGCGCCCCAGACCGCTCGGCTAATCCCGCGCGGCGTGTGTAGTGTCCATTCGAACTTTCCACATAAGTTTACGGCTCAGGACTTTGAACAGTTTTCTACACTCAGTGGTACCATTCACCTTATCATTGCTCCGTTTCATTCTCACAAGGGAACCTCCCCATCGCACCCCCCTCAGATTTAGTTATAAGTTGGCACAGTGGATAGGTCTTCAAAAACTGAAACAGATCAATTGAGAAAACAGGAAGAAGTTGTGGAACTGTGAAAAAATAAGCAAAATATAGAAACTGAGTAGTTCATGGGAAGATAGGCAACGTCAAGGACAATGGGAAAGCAGGAGCGCCGTGGTCTCGTGGCAACGTGAACAGCTGCGGAACGAAAGGTCCTTGGTTCAAATCTTCCAACGAGTGAAAAGTTTAATTTTTTATTTTCAGTTTATGTGACAAACTCTTATGTTTTCATCACTTTTTTGGGAGTGATTATCACATCCACAAGAAAACCTAAATCGGGCAAGGTAGAAGAATCTTTTTACCCCTTCGCCAAGTGTACAAGTTAGGTGGGTCGACAACATATTCCTGTCATGTGACGCACATGCTGTCACCAGTGTCGTATAGAATATATCAGATGTGTTTTCCTGTGGAGGAATCGGTTGACGTATGACCTTGCGATCAAATGTTTTCGGTTCCCATTGGAGAGGCACGTCCTTTCGTGTACTAATCGCACGGTCGCAAAACACAGACACTAAACTAATTACAGTGAACAGAGACGTGAATGAACGAACGGACAGATAATAACTATGCAAAAATAAAGAAAATAAAGTTTTCACTCGAGGGAAGACTTGAACCAAGGACCTCTCGTGCTGCAGCTGCTCACGCTGCCACGGGAGCACGACGCTCCTGAGCTCATTTTGTCCATGATGTTGCCTATGCGGCCCGTGGACTACTCAGTTTGTATATTTTGCTTATTTTTTTCATAGTTCCACACAACTTCTTCCTGTTTTCTCGATTGATCTGTGTTCAGTTTTTCAAGGCCTATCCACTGTGCCAACTTATAACTAAATCTGAGGGGGGTGCGATGGGGAGGTTCCCATGTCAGTGGAACGGAGAATCTGAACGAATTGTGCGTGCGCTCAAGCAACAGGTGAACAAACTATATGCCTCACACACGTGGGAGCAAGCGCTGATGGTCTTCCTCCAAACGTACTTTTCCCAGCCCAGTGACGGCCCGTCGCCGGTGGGGCTTCTACATGTCCGGCACCACTGCACACTGCTCCAGCTGCTGCACTTAACGCAGCGCATAGCGCCTCCCACGCTCCACAAGTGTCGCTTTGCGCCTAGTGATTCTATTCTTTTCAGTTTTTGTCGCACAAGGCGCTGCGGGACAGAAACGTTTCTTCGAAATTTGGGCGCTAACATGTATTTAGTTAAAGGTCCCGCTGGGTTGCTGCGCCGCCATCAAAACCAGATTCGTGCTTGTCGACTGCGAGATTCTTCTACAGATTATCTGACCCCCTGATTCGCATCCTACCGGGATCGTGAGGCTGGTGCAGCCACCTCCGGGTACTTGTTCGGCACCGACAGTGGAACCGGTGGAGCTGGACGCATCGCCTTCGCTGCCGCTGCAGCTAAACTTCGCGGTGCTCGTCCCGGCGCCCGCAGTGGTACGGGCGCCGTCATCATCGTCATTGTAGCCGTCGTAGTCATTATGCTCGAGTATAATGACTTTTATGGAGACAAGAAATCGACTCTGTAGGAATCAGCATGGGTTTCGAAAAAGACGATCGTGTGAAACGCAGCTCGCGCTATTCGTCCACGAGTCTCAGACGGCCATAGACACGGGTTCCCAGGTAGATGCCGTGTTTCTTGACTTCCGCAAGGCGTTCGATACAGTTCCCCACAGTCGTTTAATGAACAAAGTAAGAGCGTATGGACTATCAGACCAATTGTGTGATTGGATTCAAGAGTTCCTAGATAACAGAACACAGCATGTCATTCTCAATTGAGAGAAGTCTTCCGAAGTAAGAGTGATTTCAGGTGTGCCGCAGTGGAGTGCAGTAGGACCGTTGTTATTCACGATATACATAAATGACCTTGTGGATGACATCGGAAGTTCACTGAGGCTTTTTGTGGATGATGCTGTGGTATACAGAGAGGTTCTAACAATGGAAAATTGTACTGGAAAGCAGGAGGATCTGCAACGAATTGACGCATGGTGCAGGGAATGGCAATTGAATCTCAATGTATACAAGTGTAATGTGCTGCGAATACATAGAAAGAAATATCCTTTATCATTTAGCTACAATATAGCAGGTCGGCAACTGGAAGCGGTTAATTCCATAAATTGTCTGGGAGTAGGCATTAGGAGTGATTTAAAATGGAATGATCATATAAAGTTGATCGTCGGTAAAGCAGATGCCAGACTGTGATTCATTGGAAGAATCCTAAGGAAATGCAATCCGAAAACAAAGGAAGTAGGTTACAGTACGCGTGTTCGCCCACTGCTTGAATACTGCTCACCAGTGTGGGATCCGTACCAGATAGGGTTGATAGAAGAGATAGAGAAGATCCAACGGAGTGCAGCGCGCTTCGTTACAGGATCATTTAGTAATCGCGAAAGCGTTACGGAGATGATAGATAAACTCCAGTGGAAGACTCTGCAGCAGAGACGCTCACTAGCTCGGTACACGCTTTTGTTGAAGTCTCGAGAACATACCTTCAGCTAGGAGTCAAGCAGTATATCTCGCGAACAGACCATGAGGATAAGATCAGAGAGATTAGAGGCCACACAGAGGCGTACCGACAATCTTTCTTTCAGCAAACAGTACGAGACTGGAATAGAAGGGAGAACCGATAGAAGTGCTCAAAGTACCCTCCGCCACACACCGTTAGGTGGCTTGCGGAGTATGGATGTAGATGTAGATGTACATCACCCTCTGTATTTTTCGTCGGACTGGCACAGGAAGAGGGTGGGTGCCTTTTCCGGGGTTTTCCGACCGACGTTCCCCTCCGAGCGCAGGACACATGTCGGGGAGCGACCGAGAGCTCGGTGTCAGTCCCAGTTGCGGCCCCCGGCTCCTCACGCCACCTAGTCCCCCCCCCCCTCCCGCCAGCAAGACAGAGTTCAGCTACCCTTGTCAACGCTGTCCATCGGTGGTCGGCCCCCATTTGGGTCGCAGATTTGGAGAGTACTAATAGGAAGACGACTCTTAGCTCGTGTTCAGATAGGAGTAATAGAGAGTAAAGTACACTACTAGCCATTAAAATTGCTACATCACGAAGATGACGTGCCACAGACGCGAAATTTAACCGACAGGAAGAAGATGCTGTGATATGCAAATGATTAGCTTTTCAGAGCATTCACACAAGGTTGGCGCCGGTGGCGACACCTACAACGTGCTGACATGAGGAAAGTTGCCAACCGATTTCTCATGCACAAACAGCAGTTGACCTGCGTTGCCTGGTGAAACGTTGTTGTGATGCCTCGTGTAAGGAGGAGAAATGCGTATCATCACGTTTCCGACTTTGACAAAGGTCGGATTCTAGCCTATCACGATTGCGGTTATTCGTATCGCGACATAGCTGGTCGCGTTGGTCGAGATCCAATGATTGTTACCAGAATATGGAATCGGTGGGTTCAGAAGGATAATACGGAACGCCGTGCTGGATCCCATGGTCGAGATCCAATGACTGTTACCAGAATATGGAAACGGTGGGTTCAGAAGGGTAATACGGAACGCCGTGCTGGATCCCAACGGCCTCGTATCACTAGCAGTCGAGATGACAGGCATCTTATCCGCATGGCTGTAACGGATCGTGCAGCCACGTCTCGATCCCTGAGTCAACAGATGGGGCCGTTTGCAAGACAACAACCATCTGCTCGAACAGTTCGACGACGTTTACAGCAGCGTGGACTATCAGCTCGGAGACTATGGCTGCGGTTACACTTGACGCTGCATAACAGACAGGAGCGCCTGCGATGGTGTACTCAACGACGAACCTGGGCCCACTAATGGCAAAACGTCATTTTTTCGGATGAATCCAGGTTATGTTTACAGCATCATGATGGTCGCCTCCGTGTTTGGCGACATCGCGGGTAACGCACATTGGAAGCGTGTATTCGTCATCGCCATACTGGCGTATCACCCGGCGTGATGGTATGGGGTGCCATTGGTTACACGTCTCGGTCACCTCTTGTTCGCATTGACGGCACTTTGAACAGTGGACGCTACATTTCAAATGTGTTACGACCCGTGGCTCTACCCTTCATTCGATCCCTGCGAAACCCAACATTTCAGCAGGATAATACACGACCGCATGTTGCAGGTCCTGTACGGGCATTTCTGGATATAGAAAATGTTCGACTGCTGCCCTGGCCAGCACATTCTCCAGATCTCTCACCAATTGAAAACGTCATGTCAATAGTGGCCGAGCAACTGGCTGGTCACAATACGCCAGTCACTACTCTTGATGAACTGTGGTATCGTGTTGAAGCTGCATGGGCAGCTGTACCTATACACGCCATCCAAGTTCCTTTTGACAATGCCCAGGCGTATCAAGGCCGTTATTACGGCCAGAGGTGGTTGTTCTGGGTACTGATTTCTCAGGATCTATGCACCCAAATTGCGTGAAAATATAATCACATGTCAGTTCTAGTATAATATATTTGTCCACTGAATACCGGTTTATCATCTGCATTTGTTCTTGGTGTAGCAATTTTAATGGCCAGTAGTGAAATAAGATATGTCATTTCCCATTTTGTTTGGCGACGATTATTGTGAACAAGCCGATTCTAGAGTTTTCACCAAAAGAGGTGTTCATCACAAAAGTCGAATTTTTCTCCTTAGAAACGAGAAATTCATGTATGTGCAGTCTTCCCAAGAAATACCTCCCTCCCATACATATGACAAATGGAATTTGTCAAATCCTTCTCGTAGCTTCAACTGCACAATGGTCTCAACCAAATTTAAAAGTAAAACATGCCAGCAGTGTTTACCTTTTTTTTTGCTTGACATTACTTACTGAGTAGTCTTGAAAATGGCCAAAATGAGTTGTTAACAATTTGCGAGGTTCTGCTCTCAGCGATCAAACTCCAAAAATATTCAGTAACGAAGTACGAAGGCTTCACAGTGCAACCAAATGAAGAACAGCACGTACTTATACCCTAAAATTAGACTTGATACTGCAACTGTCTGACCCTTAGACACGTCTTCCACAATGTGAAAGTAACATGCATACTATACAGCGAAAAAAATAGATTATACCACAGATAATTTATTAGGATGATCTTAACAACACAGCAACAGAGAAAGCAGTGGGGAGTGGTTGTCTGGCCGCATAGCGCGTGCCTGTAATTCGACAGGTTGCGGGATAGAATCACAGTCGGACCACAGAGTTTTCACTCTGCGTTTCAACCTAAGCTTCACCTCTCAACGAAGTGAAGAGTCAGCAGAAAAAAACACAAGGTTCTGACTCCACGGTGAACTGGAGGTCATCTTTCCAAGGTTGGGTAGCTGGAGTAGGTTACAGACATGTAAGTTGCCTAAATGGCGTCTACTTGAAACACATGTCCAGGCCATTGAACCGTATGAAACCATAACAAAGTAAATGCTATATTTTCTGTTATTCGATCACACACATTGCTTTTATTTTCCTAGAGTAGAATTACTGGAGTTACGTTACAGTTAGTTTTCTTATGCTGACGTGGTGAACTAGTATATATATATATATATATATATATATATATATATATATATATATTCCTGGAAATGGAAAAAAGAACACATTGACACCGGTGTGTCAGACCCACCATACTTGCTCCGGACACTGCGAGAGGGCTGTACAAGCAATGATCACACGCACGGCACAGCGGACACACCAGGAACCGCGGTGTTGGCCGTCGAATGGCGCTAGCTGCGCAGCATTTGTGCACCGCCGCCGTCAGTGTCAGCCAGTTTGCCGTGGCATACGGAGCTCCATCGCAGTCTTTAACACTGGTAGCATGCCGCGACAGCGTGGACGTGAACCGTATGTGCAGTTGACGGACTTTGAGCGAGGGCGTATAGTGGGCATGCGGGAGGCCGGGTGGACGTACCGCCGAATTGCTCAACACGTGGGGCGTGAGGTCTCCACAGTACATCGATGTTGTTGCCAGTGGTCGGCGGAAGGTGCACGTGCCCGTCGACCTGGGACCGGACCGCAGCGACGCACGGATGCACGCCAAGACCGTAGGATCCTACGCAGTGCCGTAGGGGACCGCACCGCCACTTCCCAGCAAATTAGGGACACTGTTGCTCCTGGGGTATCGGCGAGGACCATTCGCAACCGTCTCCATGAAGCTGGGCTACGGTCCCGCACACCGTTAGGCCGTCTTCCGCTCACGCCCCAACATCGTGCAGCCCGCCTCCAGTGGTGTCGCGACAGGCGTGAATGGAGGGACGAATGGAGACGTGTCGTCTTCAGCGATGAGAGTCGCTTCTGCCTTGGTGCCAATGATGGTCGTATGCGTGTTTGGCGCCGTGCAGGTGAGCGCCACAATCAGGACTGCATACGACCGAGGCACACAGGGCCAACACCCGGCATCATGGTGTGGGGAGCGATCTCCTACACTGGCCGTACACCACTGGTGATCGTCGAGGGGACACTGAATAGTGCACGGTACATCCAAACCGTCATCGAACCCATCGTTCTACCATTCCTAGACCGGCAAGGGAACTTGCTGTTCCAACAGGACAATGCACGTCCGCATGTATCCCGTGCCACCCAACGTGCTCTAGAAGGTGTACGTCAACTACCCTGGCCAGCAAGATCTCCGGATCTGTCCCCCATTGAGCATGTTTGGGACTGGATGAAGCGTCGTCTCACGCGGTCTGCACGTCCAGCACGAACGCTGGTTCAACTGAGGCGCCAGGTGGAAATGGCATGGCAAGCCGTTCCACAGGACTACATCCAGCATCTCTACGATCGTCTCCATGGGAGAATAGCAGCCTGCATTGCTGCGAAAGGTGGATATACACTGTACTAGTGCCGACATTGTGCATTCTCTGTTGCCTGTCTCTATGTGCCTGTGGTTCTGTCAGTGTGATCATGTGATGTATCTGACCCCAGGAATGTGTCAATAAAGTTTCCCCTTCCTGGGACAATGAATTCACGGTGTTCTTATTTCAATTTCCAGGAGTGTATATATATATATATGCCAGCAGAAACTTTAATATAATGCAAGGCTCATTCACACAGACGGGTCGAAAGAAGTGAAAATGTGTAAACAGAATGCCGCATCAGTACCAAAAAACATGCTTGTGAGCTGCAACAGTGTCGAGATTGGTCTTGGGAAAGTGAATTTGTCATAGTATAGCATGTAGGATGTATAATTCGAGTTGTCAGAACAGTGAAACATGTGTGGGACTAAGTTGCAGAGTAGGACACCACGCTGAAGTCAGTCAGTTCTGAAGTACCCAGTAAAACTATAGCATCTGATGATCGTTTTCATCTTCACGTAGCTGTAACGTTATCACAGCTTTGTACATAGGTTCCGCTTGAGGTTACAGAATCTGATCCACGATTCGTGCAGAAGTGCTGGAATACTCACCATTCCTTAGTTTTTAATGTCTAGAAATCATACTTCCTTCGGTCAACCACGTTCCTAGATGCTAAGTAACGAAAATGTAGTGTTTCCAATCGGGCCCCGCTACGAACTGTGCATTAATGATTGCTGTACTCTTGTTAGACGCTACCATTGTGAAATCACTTTGGTATCGATTAGTACGTATGTGAACTGCAACCGCTACGTCAGACGTATTTTTCTGCAAAACGTACCGCAACAAAAATTTACAACACAATAATTTGAGACCCATTAGGAAACAACTTGTCTTCAGCCCTTCCTTATCAGGTGATGTGCAGTAGTTTATTTGCTTGATTGTGCATCATTACATCCAAAAATCACTGAAGTTTTATTTACAATTAATGACATGATGACTCTGAAAACCACAATGAACTGCTTGGAAGAACAATGCGGGGGAAACATGAGCACTTATATCTTTCCGCGCGACTCTGATTGCCCTTATTTCATTATGATGATCATTTCTCTCTTTATAAGTGGACGCTGACATAACATTTTCAAAGCTCTAAGGCGAAAGTGAATTTCGTGAGAATATTCTGTCACAATGAAAAACGTCTTTGTTCTAATTGTAGCCACTCCAATTCGTGTATCAAATCCGTGGTCCTCTCTCCCATATTTCGCGATAATACAAAACGAGCTGCCCTCCTTTTCACTTTTTAGATGTTCTCCTTCAGTCCATTCTGATGCAGGTCCCACACTGGACGGATCTACTGAAGAAGAGAGCAGACAAGCCTAGTATGAGCAGAATCTCCTACCGAATATAGACAGGGATGTCTATGGATTCATTGCAGGGGGTGCACATAGACAGTCGTGCGATGCACTTTTGAACACGTCTTCTGGAAACTGTCCTGAGCAGCCAATTTAACAGCCGACATGCAATCGAAACATCTTAGACCTTCTGGCTAAAAAACACACAGGACCTTATCGTTATAGGAGTAAAAATGTTCAAATGTGTGTGAAATCTTATGGGACTTAACTGCTAAGGTCATCAGTCCCTAAGCTTACACACTACTTAACGATGTAGGAGTAGAAATGAGGGCCAGTGATCATCGTGTTATGATAGCAACTGTGTCTACGAAAGTTAATAAAACAGTCAAAAAGGCTAGGAGCGTATTTCTCATAGATAGCGGAGATAAGCATTGTTAGCAAGTGACTTAGAAAGTTAATTGACATCACTTATTTCCAGTAAGATGGGCGCAGAGGAATTATGGGTAAAGTTTAAGCGGATCGTAACTCGTGGTCTGGAGGATTATGTACCCAGTTAGTGAATGAAGGACAGAAAAGACACATCATTCGGAAAATGCTGAGGTCCAAAATGGTTCAAATGGATCTGAGCACTATGGGACTTAATATCTGAGGTCATCAGTCCCATAGAACTTAGAACCTCTTAAACCTAACTAACCTAAGAACATCACACACATCCATGCCCGAGTCAGGATTCGAACCTGCGACCGCAGCGGTCTCGCGGTTCCAGACTGAAGCGCCTAGAACCGCTCGGCCACCCCGGCCGGCAAAATGCTGAGGCAGCAGAGGCTGTTGCACTCTCAAACCTCGAAACCCTGGAACCGCGCGAACGCTACGGTCGCAGGTTCGAATCCTGCCTCGGGCATGGGTGTATGTGACGTCCTAGGGTTAGATAGGTTTAAGTAGTTCTAAGTTCTAGGGGACTGATGACCTCAGATGTTAAGTCCCATAGTGCTCAGAGCCATTTGAACCATTTTTTGATTCAAGTGTCTGTGAAAAGAGCAATTCCCCGAAGCGTACAACTTTTACCACCCGCATACCTTGGCAAAAGACCTGGTAGAGAAGCTACGAAAAGAAATAGCACCCCAGACCATCAGTCCTGGTTGTCGGGCTGTGTGGCGGGCGCTGTTCAGGGTGTCTCCAGACACGTCTAAGCTGGTCACCGGGGCTCAGCTCGAAGCGGGACTCATCTCTGATGACAATTCTACTCCAGTCAGTGAGATTCCAGGCCGAAGACGCCCCACACGGCGGCGGGAAGCCAACTTAACTGTCGCCCACCATAGGGCCCAACAACCAGGAGTCATGGTCTGGGGCGCTATTTCTTTTTAAAGAAGGACCACTTTGGTTGTCATCCGCGGCACCCTTAGAACGCAGCGGTACGTCGACGATATTGTGACCTTACATTTCAGCAAGATAATGCCCGCCCACACTCGGTGAGAGCCTCTGCTGCTTGTCTTCCTGCCTGCCAAACCCTGCCTTGGCCAGCAAGGTCGCCGGATCTCTTCCAAATTGTGAATCTTTGGAGCATTATGGACTGGAATTTTGACGATATAAACCCCCAAGTGGTCAGAATTTGGCACGGTACCCCTTAGCAAGACATCTTACAATTTTATCAGTCAATGCTAAGCGAATAACTGCTTGGATAAGGGCCAGAAATGGACCAACGCATTATTGACTTGCTCAGTTTATGAAGCTTTTTCTTTTGAATAAATCATCCGATTTTTCTGAAGCTATAATCATTTGTTTGTCTCTGCATTACATCTAATGACGATTTCCGTCCCGTCCAGATAATTCTTTCGTGGTGCGTCTTTTTTTTCTTAGATTGTACAGTCAGTTGCTTATAATACGCTTTTGGCTGACCTTCATGGAGTCTGTCGTCATGAGGGTGACTCGGTGGCCCCTCTGCAGGAGAGCCTTTGTCAGGATGTGGAATGGCTCCTGGTGGCTGTAGGACGGTGACGGTGCGATCACTAAGATCTTAGCTGCTGATGACGTGCTCACCACCGCCAGCAGCGAAAACGTGACCACTTGCAGCATGGTTCCTCCTGCAATGAACACGGTCGT
This sequence comes from Schistocerca nitens, assembly GCF_023898315.1. Taxonomy (NCBI): domain Eukaryota; kingdom Metazoa; phylum Arthropoda; class Insecta; order Orthoptera; family Acrididae; genus Schistocerca; species Schistocerca nitens. The sequence goes on from NC_064615.1 coordinate 965,889,124, forward strand.
CTGGTAGCAGCAAGTGAATTACCCATTTCGACGTGAGCATCGTGCTTGGAGCACGTTAGGTGTTACAATTCATTTAAAAGAACAGGCAAAAGTGAGTACCTTCTGAATCTGAACAAACACAACTTACTGAGAAGATTGGTTAATAGAAAAAAAATAGGCTAACAACAGGTGGCACATGGTCTTATAAACACTTTACCTACGCTCCATCTGTGAATGGAACGGAGAGCTATCAAACTGCTTGGTACGATAAGTACTGCCTACGACATACGAGGTGCGACAGTACAGTAATGAGACATGTGAACAAAAAAGTTGCTTACCGTTTTAGTCAAGTTTAGTGTCGTCTCCTTCAAAGTAGTTCCCTTCTGATTGCACACACTTTTTCCAGCGCTTCTGCCATTGATGGTAACATTTCTGGAACTCATCTTCTTTAATATCCTCCATGAGCCTCGTCACAGCTTTTTGGACACCTCGTGTTGTTCGAAAATGGTGTCCCTTGACCCCGCCGTTTTGACTCTTGGGAATAGAAGAAAGTCGCACGGAGCGATATCTGGTGAATAGGGTGGCTGTGGTAGTACTGAAATTTGTCTTGAGGTTAAAAATTGCTGTACTGACAGAGCAGTATAGGTTGGCGCATTATCATGATGCAGAATCCAATTATCAGCAATGTTGGCACGGACACGAAGAACTCTTTTACGAATATTGGATAACTGTTTGTCCAGGAGGTACCCACTCTTTATGAACAATTCCCTTGGAATGACAGAAGCAGATAAGCATGCATTTCACTTTTGACTTTGACATGCGAACTTTTCTTGGTCTGGGTGATCCCTTTGAGCAGCATTGCAAACTTTGGCGTTTTGTCTCTGGATCGTACTGCAAAAACCAACTTTCATCACCAGTGATAGCACGGCTCAACAATTCTGGACTGATTTCCGTTTGCTCTTACAGATAGGCTGCCACATTTTTCAGTGTTTCTCGCTGTTTCGGTGTGACGTTTTTGGGAACCATTTCTGTACAAATCTTTCTCATACGAAGATCTTCAGTTATTATTAGACGAACCATTTCTCGATTGATGTTCAGTTCTTCTGCAATCATTTTTACGGATATTCTTCGATCAGATCGTACGAGTTCACGCACCCTGACCAAGTTGACATCTGTCCGTGAGGTTGATGGTCGTCCGCTGCAGTTTTCATCTTCAACATTCGTTCCGCCTTCACTAAACATTTTATGCCAACGAAAAATTTGAGCTCTTGACATAACCTCCTCTCCAAAAGCCTTCTGAAGCGTACTGTAAGTTGTCGTCGCGTTTTCACCCATTTAACGCAAAAAGAAATGGCATACCGTTGCGCAATATAATGCGGTTCCATTTCCGTGACGAGAGACACAAACACATGTTAACTTATTACAACACAACTCACGACTGAGCAGTTACATCGATGTGCCGCTTGGACTAGAAGCAGCTTATAGACCAAGGTCAAAGATATTGTGCCTACGCAAGCCTGCAGGGTTGCCACATCTTGCAAAGAAAATCAGTCGCATTACTTTATTGTCGCACCTCGTACGTCATAGTGTCACAGAGCATAGATATAGATGTACACGTATACTGAGGCCTTACAATCCAGGAGGGAAGTTCAGTTTGCAATAATTAATGTTAAATCTTTTTTCAGAGGCTTCGGGTCTACATCTACATGCACACACAGAAAAACACTGTGAAGTAGAGATCAGAAACGCAACGAGTACGAGTCTAACGCTGAGGCTGTATTTCCATATATCTAGACGCCACTGTTACCACTCGTACTGGGCTTCCATTGTTCCGACTTCAGTTCTGAGAGTATGGAGAGTCATAACTGTGGCGCTGCTGTCGGTTCATACTAGTAGACTCGTTCTCTCTTACTGAAACACGCAGGAATGTGAGGCTAGTCGTGACTTATTGTCAGTACGGAAAATGAGTGCATAACGCTGCAGCTGTAAAGTACCACTGACAAGGGGAAATGACCGATTGTTGGGATCAGATGACCTTTAACGAAGCTATGTTTTGTAACGCTGTGAAGGGGCAAGACAAAAATTAATTGATGGCAAACACACAAATACAAATGTGTTCCATTAGAGGAGGAGAGATATCTAACTTCCGACTGAAAATATACTTACTTTCGTCAGATGCAAACGAGATTGTTGTAGCCTTGTTTATTCTATTTCCACCATGAGAAAACTTGCTGTAGTGGAAATCAGTACAAAAGCATGATTCCATGTCAGTAATACTACAATGTCTGAAACATGTACGTATCGAATTTTCTATGAAAGTAGTAGGTACATATAAGACATAAACAATAATGACGGAATTACATGGGTTCTTTTATAACACAAAGTAACAAAATAAGGCAATCATATTTCTTGGAGGAAATTGGTACAAAAACACTCACTATTCCATTTTTCCACCTTTATCAAAGTTGGAAACGTGATGGTACGCACTTCTCCTCGTTACACGAGGCATCACAACAACGTTTCACCAGGCAACGCCGGTCAACTGCTGCTTCTGTATTAGAAACCGGTTGAAAACTTTCCTCAAGTGAACACGTTGTAGGTGTCGCCACGGGTGCCAACCCTGTGTGAATGCTCTGAAAAGCTAATCATTTGCATATCACAGCATCTTCTTCCTGTCAGTTAAATTTTGCGTCTGTAGCAAGTCATCTTCGTGTTGAAGCAATTTTAATGGCGAATAGTATATATGTACGACATAAATACTACATTTGTGCGTCACAGATACAGCTGAGTATTACTGCACTGAGTTGTGGATTTGAAGCCCTAAAAACCATTTTTATACAGTTTTTTAGTGTTGCAGTTTATAGAGTGGGAAGCTGTGTAGTAAATGCTACCTCGGTTCCTTTTTTATTCCCTCGGAGGTATCATTTCCAGATTTCATAAAAATATCCATTAGTACCCGACAGGACAATATAGTTAGATGAATTAAATATTATCGTTGTGGCAGTGCAGAGCCTAGATATACAGTTTTATTTTGTTTGGAGGTGACATTTTCAACTTTACCAGCAAAAATAACAACAGAAAAATTAACTAATCATCTTTTCGCATTGCACATTAATGCTAAAGGATTGATTTAAAAGCAGTAAATAGCTTTACTGACAAAGAAGGTAGAAATAAGCCCTCTTTTTTAGTATAGCTGGCCGAAGCCGCACACGAGATACAACAAGAACGAAGATGTATACATACGTAAGTTATAGTGCTCGACTATGACTTATAAAATACTCTGGCCTGAAGCAGAGGCACGAATTTAAAACATCAGCTTCTGGCCTGGGAACATTAACAAAAGTACTTAAAATAAAAACCAGATCGGTATCGTGAAAGGAAAAGAACCAGCTAATAATTACAAAGCCTTAAATAAATGGAAAAATAAATTCATTAGTATTAGGATTATTATTTCTGTCGATCATTACTGTGTATGGTTGGCATTCTTAGTTCAAATGCTACTCTGTAATTGGCTGGCCAGATCACGAATAGCCAGCGTGTTACCCTACGCTTTGCAAAAGTAACTCGCACGCAACTACGAAATGAACTAGACAAATTCATTTGCCAATGAAATTGTTCTCAGTGGCAAAGTTTTTTTTTTTTTTTATACTGCTTACATAGGGTTATTAACAGTGCCGAATAGTTCGCAGGCGGTGAGACGACGAAATTTGTCTAACATATCCTCCATGTTGACTCAATGAAACACCATGCAGTTTCTTCTTTTTGGGGCTAGTGAAAGATTGTCTGCACAAGCCTTCACTAACAGCTGACCAACATAATTGCAGAATGTGTGACGTTTCTAACTCGAGATACTGTGATGATGATTTGGGTAGGGCTCCATCATCAACAGAACGTGTGCCACACGTGAAATAATGCTCACATTGGACGCTTGTAGCACAAATATGCTACTTTTTATTTCGTGTATGATTCATCATTGTAAGTCAGAGAACCACATACATCGAAGAAGCAATGACGGAAATGAAACAAAGGTTCAGGAGTGGAATTAAAATTCAAGGGGAAAGGATATCAGTGATACGATTCGCTGATAACATTGTTATCCTAAGTGAAAGCAAAGAAGAATTAGATGATCTGCTGAGTGGAATAAACAATCTAACGAGTACAGAATATCACTCAGAATAAATCAAAGAAAGACGAAAGTAATGAGAAGTAGTAGAAATGAGAAAAGCGAGAAACTTAACATCAGGATCGACGGTCACGAAGCAGATGAAGTTGAGGAATTCTGCTACCTAGGCAGTAAAATAATCAATGACGGACGGAGCAAGGAGGACATCAAAAGCAGGCTAGCAATGGCAAAAAGGGCATTCGGGTTGGGTACACCTAATTACACACGAAATCGGTGAACAAATCAGTACGGTCATGTTCAATCTATAGCATCCGTGCAGGTTACATTTTTATTTGAACGATAGTTGAGGGTACCGCGAACGCGCGACACAGCTTAATTTGGAAAAGCAATATAGCAACAGCCAACTTAGTGCCAAGGTGGGATTAAATTCAGTGTGGTAACATGAGTGTGGCTGGGTCCAACCGTTGTTAGAAAGTGTGTTGCTAACGAACGCAATAAACTAAGTAAATGGTATGAGCTGTTATTTTTTGCAAAACAACGTTTTACTCTTAAAATTGAAGAACTTCTATATTCGTAAAGGAAAGAGGCACGTCTTCGTTCCGGGAAACATGATCAGGTTTCGTAAGGAGCGTGTTCTCTCTCTTAATTATGCCTTTTCCATGTCCGACCCCAGCAAAGAAAACTGTTTCAAGAAAGAATCAGCAAGTTAGAGTGGGGGAGAGGTTGCACACTTCGAGGATATTGTAGTATCAATACAGAGTAATTTAATGTCATCACGTTTTGGAACGGACCTCTGCTATTGAAGTGTTAAATACTCCTTTCAATGACGATACTTTTCCAGCAACGTCAACTACTGGTCTAAAGAGTAGATTATTTGACAAAACGACACGTGAGTTTGCGGAAATGTATTCGAAGCCAATTCACGAGGATGTAGTGTGTATCGTTAGTGCTGATGTTCTACAGTAATCAGTATAATTAGTAACTTGGCGAGTAGCACTGGTTGCAATCTGATGCTTCTATAGCATTAAAAACACTTGACAAAAAAAAAATCTCGTGCAGATATTTGTCTAGGTCGTACTGCAGAGCTGGCCGCGGTGGATGAGCGGTTCTAGGCGCTTCAGTCCAGAACCACGCGACTGCTACGGTCGCAGGTTCGAATCCTGCCTTGGGCATGGATGTGTGTGATGTCCTTAGGTTAGTTACGTTTGTTCTAAGTTCTAGGGGACTGATGACCTCAGAGGTTAAGTCCCATAGTGCTCAGAGCCATGTCGTACGGCAGAAAAACGCAGTGGACCAGTTACGGCCAAACATGTCGTACAGGTACTTGCGAAAAAATATGTGTAAATATATGACACTCGTATACCCCCATGAAGCATATACCTTGCCGTGGTGGGTCGGTATGTGTACCTGTACGATACAGATAACCGTACTGAAGGTACAGCCACATCGCAGGGGTAACTGTGGCAAGGCCAGACTTACATAAGGGACCTCAAGAGGGGCTGAAACGTTTTCCTTGGAGAGACAATCTGGATTATTGATTGATGTGGCCTTGTAGCATTTGCCAACATGGCCTTTTTTCCTAGTACTGAGAACGACTGAAAGCAACGAGAAACCGCAGCCGTTACAATTCTCCCTCAGGAGTATGTTTTTTGACGATCGGTGAAATGGGATGTCTTTGAGACATAGTCATAAACTTGCCACACACATAATAGAAAAGATATGGTGAATTAACAACAGATCTTGACATCACTGAACGTAAGAAACACTCAAACACACACAACGTGTTAGCAACTATACACACGTCAATAACCCATACTGTGTTATCTCAAAATGAGACAGTCGATGGTAAATAGTCGATTGACTTATATAAATGCAACTTTCCTTTAGCTACTCCGAGTGGCTATCTCTCCCCCCCCTCCCCCACGTCTCTACCCCCACCACTAGGACATAATATCCCTAAAATAACAGAATGTGATAAGCGCCGCGACAGCATAATAACGCGGCCAAGCGCAGACAAAACTGTGTTTCCAGAAGACAGTTTAGGTGATAGTGAACAATTGGTTTCACCACTGTCGTCAGAGTACTGAAATACGTAACAAGCAAATATTTTTTCTTCTGGGATAAATTCCATTGTTGGACTGTGTTACTGAAATATTCCGAGCGTGTGTTGTGCCTCTTATGACTTAGCTTTCGGCGGGACGTTGAATCCTAATCTTCCCTTGTTCCTTGAATGTAACTGACGGCAAAGTAAAAAATAAAAAAATTCAGAAAACGAAGCAGTCAAATAGGAATGCAGACGTCTAAAAAATGAAATTGATACCAAGCCTTAACTGGCAAAACAGGAATGGCTAGACAAGAAAATTAGAACCACCAGCTGCCACTCACAGCTGCGCTCACATATCATAATCAAATGCACTCTCGCTTAAGTCTCCCACGTTCTTCACGTAAAGGTGCGACATCTCTCTGTTTGTCACACAGTATTTAATGTTCCTAATCGTTGCGAGTATTTAAGGGTGTCGGCAGATATAAAAGACGCTTGATGCTCGGCGCCTAAAATGCGTCTGGCTTGTGACAGGTAGTAGCATAAAACTGTGGATTAAACTCGTTTGGGTTTCTATAAGTTTTGTATTCATTATGTTGAACCGTATTATATAGAACACATCAAACAATGAAAGCGTATTCACAATCATGATAAAGTTTCAGAAGTCAAAGAATAAGTAGCTTAAAACGGCAGTCAATGAAGTGGCGCCACACCACCTCCATTCCGACGAAAACGTTCTATCCCGCACTCTCAGCAGGTAAAGTCATGGCGACGATCTTCTGGGATTCTGAAGGGGTTACACTGCTTGATGTCCTTCCTCTGCGTTGTTCCATTGAACTCCCTGTTGTGTGCTGGTCGGGTGAAGCGGAGGATAGCTTGCCGATGGGTCCGTTGACTGTCTGTCGTTTGGGTTGTCGTCGCATCGACAATGGTAGGAGTAACTAGCAGGAATAACTGTGGCTCTCTCAAGGCAGCCAAATAGTTGCGTTTTGCGGCTGGCGGACTGGTCACAGTGAGCATGGAAATGTGAAGGTGGCCAAAAACGGGGAGCAACTGGCAGGAGTCACTATGACTCTCTTAAGGTCACAAATGCCTCGTCACCAGGCGAAACACATCAGCAAACTCGAGGAGCAACTGGCAGGAATAACTGTGACTCTCTCAAGGCAGCCGAATAGTTGCGTTTTGCTGCTGGCGGACTGGACACAGTAAGCATAAAAATGTAAAGGTGGTAAAATTGGGAGCAACTGACAGGAGTGATCAACTCAGGAAATCGAAGAAACTACTTCAGCGTGTTCGTCTCCACAAAAATACAAACGGATTTCTCCTTCTCCATGACAATGCAAAGGGTTCACACCCGTCTGCGCACTGGAAAGAAGCTCACGGAACTTCGTTGAACTGTTTTTCCTTATCAACCTTATAGCCCGGATCTCACACCTTCTGATTTCAATCTGTTTGGCCCACTGAAGGATGCACACACGGGAAGCAGTACATGAAGAGATTAGTGATGCAGCAAGACATTGGCTCCGACGTCGACCAGTAGATTGGTACCGTGCGGGCATACAGGCGACGTAAGGCCGCCGCACTGAACGGAAATTATGTTGAAAAATAGAGTTTTATAACCAAAAGTGTGGGGAATAATATGATGTACGGAAATCCTGAATATAACCAACGTGCTTTCAGAAAGAAGTGTTGCGTTACTTATTGAACACCCCTCGTGCGTTAGAGATTATTCCGTGGCTGAAATCATTTGATTCTACTTGTGATATTAGATACCTATTCGGATTTTCAGCCCCTTCTAATGAGAATGAGAATATCACAAAAAGAGTGTTCTGAATCTGCACTAATGAACCGAAAGGACAATAGAAGTTTTATCTGAGACATATGCATTCAGTCTTACAAGAGCGGCGTTCATGTGATACAGGAGAAAATGGCTGAGAATTACACTGCGTCCTATTGCTAGGACGGCGGTGGCCATAGATGCAGCAGCACACGCAGAAATAAAACGTATCCTTACCTCATAAGCTCGCCTGTTCGACTGGGTGCAGGGTACCAGCTTCGGTGCAAGTTGATCGACGGCCACACAAAGTTTTCCTTCTTTATAGATTCCGTAGTCTCCCCGGACGTCAGAAGTAAACGATAACTTCAGAGCTAACGAGCGCGTTATCGCAGATTAGCTGAATGGGAAAAAAAACTACACAACTTAGCTTCAGCAACTAAAAAGTGCTATCCGGTGGCAGTTAAAGTCGCACGGTCAACATAGACGATAACAGAATCGCATAACGTTCCAAGCGAAAGTGTGTCACGGTGTTTCCTAAGGTATCACGCATCACGCAAATAAACTGTAGTTCTTCGCTATGGTGGATGTGTGCACGTCAAAAGGAACTTTCCATCCTAATCAGAATAACATAGGCACTGCAATATCGTATTTAACTGCCGATACTGGGAAGCGACTTTCAAGTACAACGTATGACCTGTACGGGAATATAAATTATAGATGTACGAGTAGAGGCCGTAGACGCATGGTTGAAGAGATTTGGAAGTTTTGGTTTCGCCGTGAGTCGTGCACAGATAGCAAAATGGTAAGGTGACCGCTCGCGTTAAGCGGGAAATCCGGGTTCGAGTATCGGTCCGGCACAAATTTTCTTGCCGTCATTCTATTCTACAGCTGATGGTTGTCATTATTCACAGTTGCTAATTCATTTCCCGTATGTGACTAATTGTCGAAAGACTAGCCTCATAAGTAATAGCTCCTTGCCCCACGCTGTTAGCGAACCAACATGCATTGCCTCTCCTACACGAGCATTGGTCCGCACTCACTGAGGCGATAGAAAGCGCTGTGCAGCATTGATGTTAGACACTTGAGGCCTCCTCTTAGGTATGTTTACACCTGTGCGTCTCACACCTAGTCGCTGTGCGCTGGTGTTTGCGTTCAAATGTTCAAATGGCTCTGAGCACTATGGGGCTTAACTTCTGAGGTCATCAGTTCCCCAGAACTTAGAACTACTTAAACCTAACTAACCTAAGGACAACACACACATCCATGCCCGAGGCAGGATTCGAACCTGCGACCGTAGCGGTCGCGCGGTTCCAGACTGTAGCGCCTAGAACCGCTCGGCCACCCCGGCCGGCTGTGTTTGCGTCATGCAACAAGAGGCATGTGTGTGTAGTTGCACGCCTCTTTTCCTATATGGACGTATGCGTCTGTCCCTTCACATCCCCAGATCTACGCATGCTGTTCTAGTGATCATCGCAGCCAGAATATTAGCAGACAAATAAAATCCTATAAAGAAGGGTAAGTGAGCCGGGCTGGCTCATGCTGTGCGTTGGTTAAACCTTGGTTGGTATTCTGTGTTTAGTCTCACGCGGTTATCAAGAGTATGCTGTTATCCTCTCTTCCCGCGGGTGGCAGCAGCAGTGAGTATCGATATCTGCACCTTGGACTATCTTTGGCCTGGCGCTTATAGTTTCCGGCTGGGCTGTGTGCGGGCAGTTGGGCGGTTGGCGTGGAGCAGCGAGGAAATCGCGGCGCGTAGTTTGACCAGGGTGGTGTCGGAGTGTGTGGTGCTGTTCCCATTACTACGAGGTTAGCGCCTCGCTGTCCCTGGACATGAAAGTTCAGTTTTGACTGAATCCACCAGTAACTCAGGACTGTTCACATTGTGTCGTTTGGAGTTCGTTGTCGGCTGTTGAGATATTCCTACGAGCAACAATGTGTGTTTTCAGGTTGGAAAATTTTAGCCACCCTCCGGTGGAGTCTAACTGTACTTGGTTATTTGAATTGAAGTGCATCAGCTGAGTCTTCTGCCTTGTGGCCGTTAACGTTTCGGTAACCTGCTCTGGCCGTTGACGCAAATTCAGGCAGTGTATTTTCCTCATCGTGTTGTCGCTGTCTAGCATAGTGTGTAGTTCGACAGCTCAATGTCTAATTAATTGGTTGTGGGTGCCAATACCTTCTACGTTGTTCCATTGAACTCCCTGTTGTGTGCTGGTTGGGTGAAGAGGAGGTTATCTTGTCGGTGGGTCCGTTGACTGTCTGTCGGTTAGTGTTTGAATTCCCTGAGCGCCCTTCTATGTACTGCCTTTTCTTGTTTGTTCTTGTTGTTTGTACTTGCATGGCTTCTACCAGATTTTGAATTAAAGTTGTTCTGCTCTTAAGCTGTCAGATGGTTTGGGCCTTCAGCCTTAATTTAAGAACTGTTTTATATAAAGCCTTTGGCATTTTTAACATTAATGTTATTGAGTCTTAAGTGTTGGGCCTTCAGCCGATTTTGAATTTAAGTTATTTTGCTCTTAAAGTTTCAGATTCTTTGGGCCTTCACCCTAATTAAGGAACTCTTTTAAGATAAGGCTTTGCCTTTTAAATTTCTGATTTTGATTGAGTTTTAAGTTATTGACTTTCAGCCGTTTTCAAATTAAAGTGGCCTTCCCCTTAATGCATGAGATTGTACGGCGCATTCAGCCGCTAATTAAGTTCCAAAACTAAAGCTGTGTTTTTTTTTAAGTTTTCTTTGGCTCTTGTAATGTTTGATCAAATGAAAGGCTATATGTTCGAATGTAACTGACAGCCGCTTATTTTGGCCCCTTTCTACAACTTTAACTACCTGTCCTGTCCTGCCCTGTGGGTTTATCAGGGCGTCTCATTGGTAGCAGAGCGTGATTACGCTTGTGCTTGCCATTCTAGTTGCTGTCAGTTTCGCTTTTGTTTCGTTTGTGTTCTGTGGCACCATATTGTTTTGGCTATTACTTGTTTCAGTTGCTTATCGTCATGGCAGTCAGTGTCTGGGGATCGGCCTGCTGACAAAGGACCACCTTGTTTACGAGTTGGCATTAAGGCGTCAATCGATTGAGGGCAGTGTCCCGGAACTGGAAGCCCATTTGCGCGCTGCCGTTCTTCAGCCGGTTGACTTCACGTCGGCGGTGGTGGGTGAGCCAGGAGCGGCAACTGAATTTTTGTTTGAGGCTATTAAAGGCCTTGATGACACTATTTCTTTTGAAGGGAACCCAACAGTCAGCTGGATAAGGTGCGGGCACAGTTAATGCATTTACCTAAACGGATAGTGGAGTTAAGCACGTTAGATTTGGAAGATCATCACAAAAAATTAACCATTGCATTGAGGTGGGAACTTTGGTGAGCGCATTACAGTTTAAGCTTACGTGTTTGGAGTTGGATGGGAGGAAGGCTGAAGATAGGGACTTGAGCTGTCAGGGAGAGAGGAGAGCCAGCACGGGTGTGGTACTGTTACATCCTCTATCTGTCTCCCTTCTCTTCCTCGAGTCCTTTTGCACTCCCCTCCTCAGCCTTTCCCCACTCCCTGTAGTGTCTGCCCTGCGCCCCCCCCCCCCCCTATGAGTCCACTCCCTCCATCGGCTCCTCCCCTCCCCCCACTTCGTTTTTCCTCTCCTTCCCCATTTTTTCCCCTCATCTGCCCTTGGATGTTGTTACATCTTTGTGCCAACTTTTTAGTGCAGTGTTTTAAGTGAGTGTTCAGTGTTGTGGGTCTTTTCCGAAGTGTTGCAAACAGAAATCATACTGTCGCTGGGTGTGATTTTTCTCTCTCTTCTGAACTGAAACCTGACTGTCGCCGTGTTTTTTAATTGTATGTCACCTATTTTACCTGTCTGCTTCCTGTGTATTTTATTAGCATCGCCCCGTTTGTTTTATATTTTACCTTCGACAATTTTCCGCCATTTTACAATTTAAGTCAGCGTTTTCATCGCCAGCTTTTATTATTTGTCTTCTTCTGGTTTACAAATTCTGTAACCTAAAGAGCGGTGTACTAAGCTGCTGCCAGCCCACCTTCTTTGGGGGGAATCTAAATCCAATAAAGGAGAAAAGTTATTAATTTTTTAAACTCAACACTCTCTTCTCTTAGCTATTTTTGCAATGACCATTAGGTACTGGTTATAATTTTCGGTTCAGTTAATCGGTTGCAGAATAACGTGATTTCCGTTAGGCGAGACCACGCGGTCTACAAATTCAGATATCAACCCAAACCTTAAGTTACAGCTTGCCTTCAAATTTTTATTTGTGGTGAACATTTTGAATTATCAAAAAAAAAAACTATATCCAGCGCACATTTGGCAAGATGAGACGATTTGTTTCCAAGCGCTTCACGCTAAGGATATGCAGCCACCAAATCCTACTCGATGCCAGCCACGAGGTGTATACAATTCTCCTTACTAAAAATGCTGTCGACATTTTGCTTGCTGTTTGGATTTAGTGCATGTGAATGTTTGTGTTTCAAAACTGAGCAGCGATCACGTGCTCCCCAGATCTCCCCACCCCACAGGACTCTGTAGATTAAGGCCAACGTGGCTTGTAATTCTCGAGTGAGAAAGACATGAATGTTTTGTCCATTTGTCAAATACAAAAAGATTACTGTTAACATGCGAAGCGTAAGTCAAAAAACAAGATTTTGTCATTTGAAGCTAACTTCCGTTATCGTTAATTTTTTTCTCGACATGTATGAAAAGTGTCATACTAGTAGCATTTGATGGATACGCTCCCCAAATCTAAAGTTCTTGCCACAAGATTAATTCACAACACGTAGTTTTCTCAGACTGCCCCAAAGAATATCATTGCGTTATCCGTTGCGACCTTACTAAATTCTACCAGTAAAGGGATTGTTCTGACAACTTAGATTGGCCTAAACCTTAATCAAATAACGGGCAAAATAACCAGAAGGTTAAGTCGCCAACGAAAAATAGGAATGTGCACAAGACATTCTATCACAGCAGGCTGGAAAAAAAGAAATAATAAAGTTACTGCTAGCGAAAGTAAGCAACCCTTCATAGCCTGCCACGAGCAAAAGGAGGTAACACGCAAAAAATTTAGTTACAGTATTTATTGCAAACCTGATTTTCAAAAATGTTCAAATGTGTGTGAATTCCTAATGGACCAAACTGCTGAGGTCATCGATCCCTAGATTCACATACTACTTTAACTTACGCTAAGGACACCACACACACGCAAGTCCGAGGGAAGACTCGAACCTCCGGCCGGAGGGGACTGTGACATGGCGCCCTAGACCGAGAGGCAAACCTGTTTTTTCGTCCTCGTAGTGCCGCTACTATTGCCACTCTTACGTGACTGGCGCGAAATTTGAAGAGACTTCATCTTGTAGATGGAGAAACACGCCTACCAACTTTCGCACATCTCCTTCTTGGTGTTCCGATTCCTTTTTTTGTCGTTGTAGTTGCAACTAACGTAGTGAACGCATTGCAACGTTTCTAGGTTCATCACAAGGTTTCTGAGCTCACCGAACTAAGTTTTTAATCGTCATTTTTTTCACCAATAAAATTTCAGGAAAAACTGCCTCTGTATAATTTGCCCAAAGTGGCACTGCAGTGACAAAAATGGACTGAAAATCGTGTTATCATACCTGATGAAAACTTTTAATAACTGCCAAAATTTACGTAAAATTGGAAAAATCGCAAATTCAGTAAAATATTTCCAAAACATCCCTCTTTTAAGATGCAAAAAATACGCTACGCATTTTCAATGATTTGCGATTCTGTGTTAATCTCATATTATGTGTACTTATTTGTTGTTTATATATGTCAAAGTACGTAAATGTGTCGAAGTATGTAAATAAAAAGTCAGAACTTTACTGACCTATAGAATTCGTTTTGTACAAGCAACACACCCTGCACTGGCAGTGAAAAGAAGAGAACCAGCTGAAAAATGCTTGTCTGAGCATAATCAGGGCAAATATGTTCCTCTTTAAAAGACTCTGATAAAAAATTGTGGAACCAGCTGCATCAATCTTCACCCCGCATTCCTCACCAAAAATTTTTTCTTGCTGTAATATTAGCTTTTTTTTGTGCTGAAATCAGAAGTGGAGAGCGAAGAGCGAAGGTCGAGGAAGGAAACAGTGACAGTGGAAGAGAGAAAGTGACAGTGAGATAGAAAGAGATGGATGGAGACAACAGCAGTGGGATTAGTGAGAGACAATGGCAGTAAGAGAAACAGACTGAGGCAGAAGCAGTGGGAGCAAAAGAGAGAGGAGACAGTGGAAGTGAAAAATACAGATGAGTGGAGGCCATACACAGGCTTGGGGCATCCGGACCCTCTCATACCAGCGAACTTTAAGACGTAGGTACAGGTGAGGATGCATTTGGAACGAAACTTTAAACTCGTGGGTATAGGGGAAAAATAATTTGGTTTCTCCAGAATTTTAGGAGCTGCCGAGGTATGGTGGTGAAAGTGGAAAAGGGCAAGAGTAGACGGTGTAAGTGAGACAAGAGACAGAGGCAAGGGGGTATGTCTTAAATCAGTAGGAGAGAACGGAGACAGTAGGGGAGGGACATCAGTGAGAGTGAGGTGCTGGGTACGAAGGCTTAACTACAGAGAGACTGGATAAAAGATTTAGGATGTTCTCTGTTAAAAAAGCACGAAAATTTCGCATTGCAAAGTTTTTAGTGGGTAAGGTGGAATGAGGATTGAAGCTGTACTTTCACCAATTTTCTCTGAGTCTTTCGAAGAGGAACATACTCGCTTTGTTTATTCTCCAACAGAAACACTTTTCCACTGATAGAAGATGAAGAAACTGACACCATCTTTGACTCTGCAGCCTCTACCATCCTGCAGTTATTGTAACGAGGCTACTCTGACCGTCTCAGAAAAGTGTATCAAGTATGCAACTATTTTATTCAAGAAAATATATCGAACTGCCAGTAAATTATTATATCACATTATATGCAATCTGAACTGCGGTTGTTCTGCAGGGACACATAATTACTAAACTACACCTACAAATATATTCTTTAGCTTGAGTCGGAGGGTATTTCATGCCAATATTAGGGTATTTTTGTCCACTTACATTCGATGTTGAGGTAGGGAAGAATAATATCAATCTATTTGCCTCTGTGCACATCCTAATGTCTCCCATTTTCATGATCCCTGTGTGGGGTGGCAGGTAAATCTTACTGGTCTTCATTTTTTGTTTTGTCCGTTAATGTGGAAACACTCTTAAATTGTGTGTGACAGCTTTACACCTACCTCTGCCGTTTACAAGAGCCTGAAAACTATTTTTGCGACCAGCCAGAAAGCAATGCAGAACATACTGACCATAATTTCTAGTATGCAATCCCACATTACTGATTATGCTCCCTGAAATAAAATGGGCTTACTTGCGATTTACTCAGCGGGATCAGAAACAATGACCTTGAATAAAAGTACTGAATTTTAACTGAGAGATATCTTCAGTAAAAGTTCATAAGCACAAAATATAATAATATCCCTAATAATAAAAATGTCCCTATCGGAAACAGCATTATTAACAGTTCAAAGGCGACCGCTAAGAAAGTTCCAGGTAAAATGCTCCGTCGTCTTGTAATCACCAAAAGATAATTGTTCGCCTTAAAAGTGGAAAATAATCTTGCCACTTGCCACGCGGGTTTGTCAGCGTTACAGGCGGCACACTAACCGTTACCTCACAGAAATCTAAGCGACTCAGGACGGTGTACAGTCCTCGCCATTTCACTTCCTACTTTTACCGAAAATACTTACGGTAGTTTGCAGGTTGTGACGTCATCCGAGGTACAGCACATGCAGGCTTAGGCATTTCACTGACGCGGACAGATTGATGTCTTGGAGCGAAGTTTCTCTTCAGCTGCCTCTCTGGCTGTATACACATACGGGCACACCGGACCGCCAAACGGAACATCTGCTATCAACCGTCACATGCACGGGCAGCAGCATCTAAATGGCCCCTTTCTTGGACACATTAATTAATATCACTGTCGTTTAACAATTTACAATGTTTTTTTTAATTTTTATGTAGAAAGAGTCAAGTCGACTTTAGTTACTGAAAAACATTTAGCTCGACAGCATTTAAACTTTGCTGGTTAGAGATTTTAGTACAAAACCGACAGTAGAAAATGACGTCAGAACTGCCTCTTTGTGATTGTTATTTACTATAAAGTCTTGAAACTTGGTACGGCTGTCATCAGTGTAATGGAGTGTTGTGATTAGAACTTTTTATTGTGCTGAATGACGATGCCTTGCAATCCAAGCCTATTATCGTGCATTTTTTCATACAGGCAAACAGAAGGAAAGATTAGGGCTTAATGTATGTCGACGAGAAGGTCATTAGAGCCAGGGTGTGCCTCAGCCATTACAAGGAGTGTCGACTGTGACCGGGTGTGCCCTATCAGCGTTATTATCCAAAGAGTTACAGCGAAAAGATACTTTTTTTTAAATGGAACTGAGCCATGGCGATCCGGCGCCAACACCGGGTACGCTCGTTATATCGTTGCGATCAATTTTGGAGGTTATATGTGATCTTTGGATATCGTGTGGCTTTCTTCCGGACTGGCGGGCTTCAAGAGTCAGCCGTCAGCCGTCAGCCGTCAGCCTTCGAAAGAAAAACATTGAGAGACTTGAGATTTCTATGGAGAAAGGAGTGTCGACTGCGACCGGGTGAGCCCTATCAGCGTGATATGCTTCGGAGTTGTACTGGTCGGTAAGTCTGTGTTTTGGGGCAGCTCGGAGATCCAAGTTTCGTGATTTCTATCAAAGGAAAGGTCCCTGAAGTGGTTTAGCTGCTTGAGCCGCTGAGTTATGCTGTGCAAACATCACTTCGCAGTAAAGTCTTAGTTATAACTGTACTGGTTGTTCTTTAATTGATTATTAAGGGCATTAAGTGATTGAAAACTGCACCTAAATGATATTGCTATTATCGGTGAAGCGTCCTTAAATGGTTTCAATTTAAAGTTCAGTGATTGCTGTGGACGGAACGTTTTGTAGACTTATGCACGTATGTCTGGTGCAAGGATTCTGCCCTGTATTTTTGTGTGCATTTCAGAGAGTTTAAATCGTCCTGTGTTTGTCAAAAGCTGCTGTAAGTGCCAACGTCTTGGCCGGAGAGTGAGGTGTAACCCGCAGCCTAGGTCCAGCTGTGTTTATGTAACCCTGCCATGGCTTGATTGCTTTGGGCGATGTCCCCATAACAAAAGTTTAGTATCTCTTTCCTTTCCACCAAGGAGGATAAAACATGTTTTGTAATTTGATTATGATTTTCTGATGTTTAGAACAATGTTTTTTTGGGTTACATAAAGATAGACCTGCAACTAAGTGAACGTTAGCAGGTGTAAAGTAACTAATTCTCTCTATCGATTGTCATGTAATTTTGGGCTCTGTCTCTGCAGTAACAAAAAAATGGCTCTGAGCACTATGGGACTTAACATCTATGGTCATCAGTCCCCTAGAACTTAGAACTACTTAAACCTAACTAACCTAAGGACATCACACACATCCATGCCCGAGGCAGGATTCGAACCTGCGACCGTAGCGGTCACGCGGTTCCAGACTGAAGCGCCTAGAACCGCTCGGCCACACCGGCCGGCTTCATGGTTATACTTGTTGGGTTCTGATAACTGTCTGGTTTTAAATGAACTTATACTAAGTAACTGCTGTATAGTACTGAAGATTGTGGGGAATTATCTGAAGGAACCATCACCATGAGAAAGGGTGTGCTGTGTCGGACAAAAACTCACGGACTTCGAACGTGTAAGAGAGATTTCCACAATTCTAAACATCCCTAGGACCACTGTTTTCGACGTGATAGTGAAGTGGAAACGTGAAGGGACACGTACAGCACCAAAGCACACAGGCCGACCTCGTCTGTTGACTGACAGAGACCGCCGACAGTTGAAGAGGTCTGTAATGTGTAATAGGCTGACATCCATCCAGACCATCACACAGGAATTCCAAACTGCATCACGATCCACTGCAAGTACTATGACAGTTAGGAGGGAGGTGAGAACTTGGATTTCACGCAGATAAATGCCAAACGATGCCTTGCTTGGTGTAAGGAGCGTAAACAGTGGACAACTGAATAGTGAAAAGACGTTGTGTAGAATGACGAATCACGGTACATAATGTGGCGATCCGATAGCAGTGTATGGTTATGACGAATGCCCAGTGAACGTCATCTGCCAACGTGTGTAGTGCCAACAGCAAAATTCGGAGGCGGTAGTGTTATGGTGTTGTCGTGTTTCTCATGGAGGGGGCTTGCACCCCTTGTTGTTTTGCGTGTCACCATCAAAGCACAGGCCTATATTGATGTTTTATGCACCTTCTTGCTTCCCACTCTTGAAGAGCAATTCGGCAATGCCGATTGCATCTTTCAACACGATCAAGCACCTGTTCATAATGCACGGCCTGTGGTGAGGGCGTTACACGACAATAATATCCCTGTAATGGACTGGGCTGCACAGAGTCCTAACCCGAATCCTATAGAACACCTTTGGGATGTTTTGGAACGCCGACTTCGTGCCAGACCTCACCGACTGTCATCGATACCTCTCTTCAATGCAGTACTCCGTGAAGAACGGGCTGCTATTCCCCAAGAAACTTTCCAGTACCTGAGTGACCGTATGTCTACGAGAGTGGAAGCTGCCATCAAGGGTAAGGGTGGGCCAACATCATATTGAATTCCAGCATTGCCGATGGAGGGCGCCACGAACTTGTAAGTCATTTTCAGACAGGTGTCCGAATACCTTTGTTCACATAGTATACTGTATGTATATGTACATATACACACATACATACATATGTATATACGAGGTGCGGCTAGAAAAAAACCGGACTGATCCTGGAAAAAACATTTATTTACAATTATTTACAATTTCATGTTATCTCCTTCAATGTACTCTCCTCCTCGGTCTCTACACCGCTCCATACGAATTTTCCACTGTTCATAGCAATGCTGCAGATCATTTTCGGTAAGTCCATACATTACTTCCGTCGCTTTTTCTTTTACTGCTTCAAAAGTCTCAAATCTAGTTCCTTTCAAAGCTGACTTGACTTTAGGGAAAAGAAAAAAGTCACAGGGGGCCAAATCAGGTGAGTAGGGTGGATGATCTAAGATGGGAATGTTGTGTTTTGCCAAAAACGTCTTCACTGACAACGCACTGTGAGCTGGGGCATTGTCTTGGTGAAGGATCCATGACTTTTTTCTCCACAAATCGTTCCGTTTTCTCCGTACTCGCTCACGTAGGGTAGCCAGGACGCTAATGTAGTAATGCTGATTCACTGTTTGTCCCTCTGGTACCCAATCAATGTGCACAAACCCTTTGATGTCAAAAAAAAAACAATCATCATTGCCTTGAATTTCGATTTTGACATTCGTGCTTTTTTTGTCGTGGAGAACCAGGAGTTTTCCAATGCATCGATTGGCGTTTAGTTTCGGGATCGTAAGTAAAAAACCACGATTCATCGCAAGTAATAACATTTTGTAAGAAGGTGGGATCACTTTCAATGTTTTCCAGGATGTCAGAACAAATCATTCTTCGGCGTTCCTTCTGTTCAATTGTGAGACACTTTGGAACCATTTTTGAACACACTTTGTTCATGTTGAAACTTTCATGAAGAATCTGCCTAACACTTTCCTTGTCAACTCCTGTTAACTCAGACACTGCTCTGATTGTTAAACGGCGATCTTGTCGAACAAGTTTACCGATTTTTTCAATGTTTGCATCAGTTTTTGCTGACAATGGTCTGCCAGTGCGAGTGTCATCATTGGTGTCTTCGCGGCCATCTTTAAATCGTTTAAACCACTCAAACACTTGTGTTCGCGATAAACAATCATCGCCGTACACTTGTTGTAACATTACAAACGTTTCACTTGCAGATTTTCCTAGTTTGAAACAAAATTTGATGTTAACACGCTGTTCTTTCTGTACACTCAACATTTTCCGACGCACAGACAAAACGTCAACTACTTAAAACAGACGCCACGGGCAGACTGAGTGCAGGAGGCAGATGAAACTCGAGCAGTAGGCGGAGCGAGAGTCACGTGACAGGCCACGCGACTTTCAGCCTTATTGCGTTCGTTTTATTGTTTCACCAGTACTAGTCCGGTTTTTTTCTAGCCACACCTCGTAAGTGTATACAAACAACCACGCATTCATACATGCACACATGCACAGCTGCACACACACGTGTGTGTGTGAGTGTGTGTGTGTGTGTGTGTGTGTGTGTGTGTGTGAGAGAGAGAGAGAGAGAGAGAGAGAGAGAGAGAGAGTGAGAGAGAGAGAGAGAGAGAGAGAGAGAGAGAGAATAAACAGAATTGTATTCACTGCTAACCGATCAGTCATTATATTGGTACAAAATAATTACGTCATTTGTTATATTGGCATAAAATAACTGTCATGCCCAATGGCTGCTTATGTCGTTTAGGGATGTCGGACATTTTGTGACATTGCAACTTGCACTTCAGAGTGATTATAAAGTCGAAGTCATGGTCATGTGAAATAAATGAATAATTATTGACTGTGTAATGGTGTAATTTTTTTTTTTTTCAAAATGTTTGCGTCTGTAGCGGAAATGCCGCGAGTCCGATGTTGTACTTGCGAAGTAGAGTACTCGCTCACCGGCCGGCCGAAGTGGCCGTGCGGTTCTAGGCGCTGCAGTCTGGAACCGCGAGACCGCTACGGTCGCAGGTTCGAATCCTGCCTCGGGCATGGATGTGTGTGATGTCCTTAGTTAGGTTTAACTAGTACTAAGTTCTAGGGGACTAATGCCCTCAGAAGTTGAGTCCCATAGTGCTCAGACCCAATTGAACCATTTTTACTCGCTCACCATTCTGAGCGAGTCAAGTCCACTTGTATACCCGGCAACAGACTAAACTGGCAAGTGGACGGCGGCGGAGACCCACGATTCTAGTCTAAGAGTACACGGGGTCGGCGAATTCGGAGAAAAATGATTCAAATGGCTCTGAGCACTATGGGACTTAACATCCGTGGTCATTACTCCCCTAGAACTTAGAACTACTTAAACCTAACTAACCTAAGGACATCACACACATCCATGCCCGAGGCAGGATTCGAACCTGCGACCGTAGCGGTCACGCGGTTCCAGACTGAAGCGCCTAGAACCGCACGGCCACAACGGCCGGCCGAATTTGGAGATTACGTCACAGGACGCGCTGGCGATTTTAAAGTGATTATGCTGATCTCTAGTAACTATGCCTCGTTAATGCCGACGTGATATTTTAGCAACAGACTTGCATCTACATCAACATACACACTCCGCAAACCACCGTACGATGCTTGTACCATTACTAATCATTCCATTTGCTGTTCCACTCGCAAATGGAGCGAGGGAAGAATAATCTAAGAATTTTTAACATATTGCAGCCCTGTCGGCAACTGTGATAAATTAATATATCAAAAATCCGCCTCAGTTAACCCAGGTTTCAGCTAGAGTAAGCTAGCCTTATTCAGAATCATAAAATAAACTAATACATGTCAGAATAAGACACGGTCAAACATAAAAAGCTAAGGTACTAAGGTACCATGTCAAGCTACGTTACTTAGCTGAGAAACAGCCCCGGCCCCACTTCGTGGAAAGCGGTCGGTTAGCCGCGGACGCTGCGTTGGAACGTAGCTTGACTTGGTACCTTGGTACTTTAGCCTTATATGTTTGACCGTGCCTTATTCTGTCATGTTTTAGTTTATTTTATGCTTCTGAAGAAGGCTAGATTACTCTAGCTGAAACCTGGGTTAAGACCAGCAACATTTCGCAACTGAGGCGGATTTTTGAGTTATTGGAAGAATAATCCGTTTATATGCCTTCATACGAGCCCTAATTCCACATGGCTTGTTCCGCGATCTTTACGCGAAATGTACGTTTGCGGCTGCAGACTTTTAGTCAGCCACAAATGCCGGTTCACTAAATTTTCTCGATAGCGTATGGCGAAAAGAACTTAGTCTTCCCTACAGGGATTCCGATTTCAGTTCCCGGAGCATTTCGGTGATACGCTTGAGTTCATCCCGACGACTGTCTTTAATCCGACTTGCAGTCGTACTCAATAGTGGCTCACAGTAGTATTCTGCACTCGTTCTCATTTAGAGATGAGCTACACTTTCCTGAAGTTCTTCCAATAAAACGAAGTCGACCATTCGCCTTCCTTACCAACGACTTCACGTGCTCGTTTAATTTCGTATGCCTTTTCAACGTTACGCCTAGATATTTAATCGCTGTGACTGTATAAAGCAGCATACCACTAATATAGTACTCGACTGTTGCAGGACTGTTCTTCCTAGTCAACTGCATTAACTTACAGTTTTCTGCATTTAGAGCAAGCTGATATTCTTCACATCACATAGAAATTGTGTCTAAGTTATCCTGCATCTTCCTACAGTCACTCAACGACGATAGTTGGCTCATAATTAAATTCACTTTGATCAGTGTTCCAAATTTCAGTATGACTGTATCTCGAAATTTGCAGTTTTCTTCTTCAACAAAACAATCGACAGGCTGGCGAATATCTCGGGCGTCCTGTAAGTCTCTGGTTGTCATGACAGAAGTGATGTGTCTACGGTACATGTCGTATTTTTTCATGAGAAGTGCTATGAAAGCTGCAGAAAATTTAAACTTGGTCTGCATAATTTCCCTTGGTTTTTGCACTGTCCAAAATTTCAAGTGTCAGTAATGAAAATACACTCCTGGAAATGGAAAAAAGAACACATTGACACCGGTGTGTCAGACCCACCATACTTGCTCCGGACACTGCGAGAGGGCTGTACAAGCAATGATCACACGCACGGCACAGCGGACACACCAGGAACCGCGGTGTTGGCCGTCGAATGGCGCTAGCTGCGCAGCATTTGTGCACCGCCGCCGTCAGTGTCAGCCAGTTTGCCGTGCCATACGGAGCTCCATCGCAGTCTTTAACACTGGTAGCATGCCGCGACAGCGTGGACGTGAACCGTATGTGCAGTTGACGGACTTTGAGCGAGGGCGTATAGTGGGCATGCGGGAGGCCGGGTGGACGTACCGCCGAATTGCTCATCACGTGGGGCGTGAGGTCTCCACAGTACATCGATGTTGTCGCTAGTGGTCGGCGGAAGGTGCACGTGCCCGTCGACCTGGGACCGGACCGCAGCGACGCACGAATGCACGCCAAGACCGTAGGATCCTACGCAGTGCCGTAGGGGACCGCACCGCCACTTCCCAGCAAATTAGGGACACTGTTGCTCCTGGGGTATCGGCGAGGACCATTCGCAACCGTCTCCATGAAGCTGGGCTACGGTCCCGCACACCGTTAGGCCGTCTTCCGCTCACGCCCCAACATCGTGCAGCCCGCCTCCAGTGGTGTCGCGACAGGCGTGAATGGAGGGACGAATGGAGACGTGTCGTCTTCAGCGATGAGAGTCGCTTCTGCCTTGGTGCCAATGATGGTCGTATGCGTGTTTGGCGCCGTGCAGGTGAGCGCCACAATCAGGACTGCATACGACCGAGGCACACAGGGCCAACACCCGGCATCATGGTGTGGGGAGCGATCTCCTACACTGGGCGTACACCACTGGTGTACCATTCCTAGACCGGCAAGGAAACTTGCTGTTCCAACAGGACAATGCACGTCCATATGTATCCCGTGCCACCCAACGTGCTCTAGAAGGTGTACGTCAACTACCCTGGCCAGCAAGATCTCCGGATCTGTCCCCCATTGAGCATGTTTGGGACTGGATGAAGCGTCGTCTCACGCGGTCTGCACGTCCAGCACGAACGCTGGTCCAGCTGAGGCGCCAGGTGGAAATGGCATGGCAAGCCGTTCCACAGGACTATATCCAGCATCTCTACGATCGTCTCCATGGGAGAATAGCAGCCTGCATTGCTGTGAAAGGTGGATATACACTGTACTAGTGCCGACATTGTGCATGCTCTGTTGCCTGTGTCTAGGTGCCTGTGGTTCTGTCAGTGTGATCATGTGATGTATCTGACCCCAGGAATGTGTCAATAAAGTTTCACCTTCCTGGGACAATGAATTCACGGTGTTCTTATTTCAATTTCCAGGAGTGTATTTTCCTTCATCCCTTGCTATGTAAAATTGGAATAGACCGTGTCGTTTTATCTCCAGTTGTTTGATTGTCTTGTTTCTTCGAAATGGATGTTCATTAAGTCTTTTTTTCCTCCACGAAAGCGAAACTTTCTTTGTGATTAAATGTGCTTTTTATAGATCGATGTCTCTTCAGTAAGGAGGTGTAGTCGCAACTTACGTTAATTAGCATAAATACGTTAAAGACGTTCTTCCGGAAATTTTGTTAAAATACTAACAGTACTGTATTTCTTTTCTGATGAAGGATCATAGTCACAAAGCGTTTGGCTTCTCTTTGAGGAGTACTGTTTTGCCGCTGCAAACCAGTGCTACAATCTTGAACACTATTAATAATATTATCGTCGATAAAATCGTTTTTTTCATCCACTATCCAATCCAATGTAACTTCAGTTGAGCAGTCAAATGAATATTCATGTTCCTGAATAATCAGATGCACCAAAAATTATGCAAAAGTTGCATCACCTCTTATCAGATAATATTTCTCAACTTGTATGCAACAATATATGAACCATTAACCTTGCAATTGGTTTGGGGGCCTGCGTGCCTCAGTAATACAAATAGCCATACCATAGGTGCAACCACAACAGAGGTGTATCTGTTGAGAGGCCAGACAAACGTGTGGTTCCTGATAAGGGCAAGCAGCCTTTTCAGTAGTTTCAGGGGCAACGGTCTGGATGATTGACTGATCTGGGCTTGTAGTATCAGTCAAAACGGTCTTGCTGTGCTGGTACTGCGAACGGCAGAAGGCAAGGGAAAACTGCAGCTGTAATTTTTACCGAGGGCATGCAGCACTACTCTATGGTTAAATGGTAATGGATCCTCTTGGCTAAAATATTTCGGAGGTAAAATAGTCCCCCCGTTGGGATCTCCTGGCGGGGACTACTAAGGGGTACATCGTTATCAGGAGAAGTAAAACTACCGTTCTACGGAACGGAGTGTGGAATATTAGATCCCTTAATCGGGCAACTAGGTTAAAAAATTTAAAAAGGGTAATGGATAACTTGAAGTTTGATACAGAAGTTCGGTGGCAGGAGGAATAGGACTTCCATTCAGGTGAATATAGCGTTATAAATACAAAATCAAATACAGGTAATCAAAGAGTAGATTTGATAATAAGTAAAGAAATAGCAACACGGATAAGCTACTATGAACAGCATAGTGAACGCATTATTGTAGTCAAGACAGACACGAAGTTCACACCCACCACAGTAGTTTTTATGCCAACTAGCTCTGCAGATGAGGAAGAGACTGGGGAAATCTATGACGAGATAAAAGAAATTATTGAGATAGTTAAGGAAGCCGAAAATTTAATAGTCTTGAGGGACTGGAACTCGATAGCAGGGAAAGGAAGGAAAAGTACCAGGTGAATATTTGTTGATGGAAAGGAATGAAAGAAGAAGCCCCCTGCTGAAATTTTACAGGGAGCTATTACCTGCTTTAAGAATCATGAGAGAAGGTTGAGAGAGGACAAGTTGCTCTCTCGCCTATACTTCACATACAGACAGTTATTAAAGATTTCATTACAACCTGACACACCTTGAGCGAGACTCTAGAAAGTTAACAGCGAGACCAGATGTTGATCAAGCCTGGTAGGCCCTTAAAAGCATGAGGTATGATTCTTAGCTCATATAAACGGCTTGCTGGGAGTTGAAAGCAACTGGCGGCGAGCCAATTCCTTAGCAAAACTTGCCGGAGAGGCCCACAGCTGTACAGGGCAGACAGGACAGCCCCTTGTTGAGAAACGACTCCAGCAGAACAATGGCGTTCTACCTGCCGCAGTGCCAGCAGAAGCCTGGGCTGGGGCAGCGGTCAGAAGGAACGCATCCACACAGTGGAGTTGTAAACTGGGCATTGTGTGCAGAGCCACATGTAATAAAAATTCACTTGTTTTAGTGTTCGCTGATAGTGCAAATAGGCCAGTGAACCACTTTCTTCGGCCACCTCAGTTGTATAAGAAACTCCGACGTCTAAGAAACGTTTAGAGATATAATCTTTATTAAACCTCATAGCTAGGACTAACAAGCT
This sequence comes from Schistocerca nitens, assembly GCF_023898315.1. Classification (NCBI taxonomy): domain Eukaryota; kingdom Metazoa; phylum Arthropoda; class Insecta; order Orthoptera; family Acrididae; genus Schistocerca; species Schistocerca nitens. The sequence continues at coordinate 965,915,141 of NC_064615.1, forward strand.
CCAAGGCACAGGCAATTTAGATAAAGATCTTTGAGATTTTATCTGTTTGCTTGTTGCGGTGGGAAGCGACACGTCTTTGGAGAAAATCATCTCTTCCCCCTCTGAAAAAACTTAAAAATGCCAGTAATTGGTGTATTTTTTTTCAGAGATGCAGGTTTCTTAACTCTTGCCCTAGTTCAACATGAGTTTGTGCTGTCGTGTGGGAGGGGAACTTTAGCGTCTCTAGAGCCCAGTGATTGGCTCAAGATGGCGTGAAGGCGGTGTCATTCATGCACTTTGCAGGAAAAACGGAATTTCTTTCTGGTATGGTGCAAAGCACTGGGGTGTGGGGACTTTGGTCTGGTAAGCACTTCTGGTTGAAGCTCTGGCATGTGTGGTTGGTACTTGGGACCTGTCCTGAGACTGACTTCACTTGCAAGTAGTTTAGACTGGGGAACCTGTGGTGAAGTTCTTACTGTACCGACAGTGTGACTTCAAATGTCTCGGACTACTCGTTTGTCGAGGGCACACTTATTCGTTTTTTGTTTACCAGTCTTGACGTTTGGTATCCTTGTGTGCTCTGTCATATAAGTGAGCCAAATTGGTCCTTGGTATGACCATTGAACGGGTGTGTCACACACTGAAATCTACTGTGATTTCAGTGCTCTGGTAGAGAGTAGATTGCGATCCGTCTGCCTGATCGCTAAACTATGAGATTTTTGCATTTCTTTCATGGCCGCGATCGATTCACATGTACCGCCTCCATGTCTCACATCCACCATCGCTCACATCTCGCCAGCTGCAAGTCACGTCACCACACGAAGCAAACAGAGTAACTTACTGCCGCTCCGGCATTGTCAGGGCGTACAGATCTCAATCACTACTTGCTCTCAGCTGTACCTATGTAGAGAAACTTCAGTAGATTTGATCAATCAAAGTCTGCTCAGCGTCAGATCAATTCAGCTTAAGTTGTCCACATTTTTAGGGCCAGAGTACTTGACTCACTGATCACCTAGTTAAACTGTCTTTGCTAACCAGGATCCACCAAGCGAGAAATTAAATCACCTGTTAGTTGTTTAGGATATTCAATCTATAACTTGTTTAGTATAATTTATGTCTGGTTTGAAAAAATAAATGTTGTTAGTACACTAAATTTTGCCTACATTCTCAATCCATTATGAATTCCCATGGAAGAGACCTGGAGACACTGGAAGTTTTCAGATCGATTACATCATGGCTAGACAGAGATTTAGGAACCAAATTTTGAATTTTAAGACATTTCCAGGGGAAGATGCGGACTCTGAGCACAATTTATTGGTTATGAACTACAGATTGAAACTGAAGAAACTGCAAAAAAAAGGTAGGAATTTAAGGAGGGACCTGGGTAAACTGAAAGAACGAGAGGTTTTAGAGGTTTTCAGAGGGAGCATTAGGGAACGAGTGATAAGAACAGTGGAAAGGAATGCAGTAGAAGAAGAAGAATGGGTAGCTTTGAGAGATGAAATAGTGAAGCCAGGAGAGGATCATGTAGATGAAAAACGAGGGCTAGTAGAAATCCTTGGGTGAAACCAGGGATATTGAATTCAATGGATGAAAGGAGGAAATATGAAAATGCAATAAATGAAGAATGCCAAAGGGAATATAAACGTCTAAAAAATGAGATTCACAGGATGTGCAAAATGGCTAAGCAGAAAGGACTAGAGGACAAATGTGAGGATATAGGAGCATATATCACTCGGGGTAAGATAGATACCGCCTAGAGGAAAATTAAAGAGACCTTTGGAGAAAGGAGAATCAGCTGCACGAATATCAGAAGCTCGAATGGAAAACCAGTTCCAAGCAAGGAAGGGAAAGCAGAAAGGTGGAAGGAGTATACAGGGGTTCTATACAAAGAAGATATAACTGAGGGTTATATTATGGAAATGGAAGAGGACGTAGAGGAAGATGAGAAGGGTGATATGGTACTGCGTGAAGAATTTGATAAAGAACTGAAAGACAGTAAAGGACTTGGAAGAGCAGTTGAATGGAATGGACAGGATCTTGAAAGGAGGATATAAGACGAATATCAACAATAGCAAAACGAGGATAATGAAATGTAGTCGAAATAAATCACATGATGCTGAGGAAATTAGATTAGGAAATGAGACACTTAAAGTAGTAAATGTGTTTCGCAATTTTGGAAGCAAATAACTGATGATGGTCGAAGTAGGGAAGATACAAAATGTAGATTGGGAATGGCAAGAAAAACGTTTGTGAAAAAGAGATATTTGTTAACATAGAGTATTGATTGAAATACCAGTAAGTCTTCCTGAAAGTATTTGTATTTAGTGTAGCCATGCATGGAAGCGAAACGTGGACGATAAACAGTTTAGACAAGAAGAGAAGAGAATCTTTTGAAATGTGGTGCTACAGAAGAGTGCTGAAAATTAGCTGAGTAGATCACATAACTAATGAGGAGGTACGGAATAGAATTGGGGAGAAGAGAAATTTGTGGTACAACCTGACTAAAAGAAGGGACCGTTTGGTAGGACACATTCTGAGGCATCAGGGGATCACCAATTTAGTACTGAAGGAAAGCGTGGAGGGTAAAAATCGTGCAGGGAGACAAAGAGATGAATACACTAAGCAGATTCGGAAGGATACAGGTTGCAGCAGTTACTGGGAAATCAAGAGGCTTGCACAGGTTAGCGTAGCATGGAGATCTGCATCAAACCAGTCTATGGACTGAAGAAAGCTGAAGATATGAATTGAAAGCTGTACTAGCCATTACACTATTGTAGCAGTATATGTAACACAGTTACACGGACTACCCTAGTCCACTGCGCTCCCTAATATAAACTTCAGTTCCAAACGTTGGTGACTTCGTTCATTTTCACTGTATAAATTATGACAAAACTGACATACTAAACATATCAACCGCTTGCTGAGACAACCGGCTGACTGGCGTGTTAACCTCCATGCTCTAACACTGCAATATCCGTTGTGCAAAAACCAAGGGAAACAAAACCACGCGCATTGCAGGACTGGTTAGAGATGTGAGACGGATTCGTGCCCGAATGTGTAAATACAAATTCCTGTTTGAGTTGGGAGGCCTCCCTATTGAATGGCATTTTGTGGTGTTCAGCGACGAGTTTAGATTTGTGGCAGTCAGACCAACGCCAACGTGTCGATATTCGATTGGGGAAATGCAACAGGAAGGAGCGCTTCTCGAGACGCATGCCTTTCCAACACTTGGGCTCATGGCGTGGAGGAGTTGCTGATATGACAACAGGACTGTTTGGGCAACTGCTGAACGTAGGTTGCTTGCTCACAACTACGAAAACCACGTTGTCATATCCCTCACGACTCGGATACTAAATGGCATGCTTCATCATGATAATATAGGAACTCACATTGCTGTTTATACCAAAAACGCTTTGAGGAACGCACGCATCCTTGACTAACCTGCCCAGTCCCCTGACTCTTCGCCCCTTTGAATGTGTCTACAGTGTGGTGCTAAGATACATACTTTCATTCCAGCCTCCAGCAACCAGTCGTCATGAACTGAAGTAGCATATATTTCTAGTATCACAAGTTATTTCTCAAGGTGACATTTCGAGAGGGTTTGCTCCACGCCACAACGAATCCAAGAAATTTAAAGTGCCCATATGGGTCACACACCACACTGTAGTTGGTTATGGACTAGTTACGAGCTGAAAATTTCCACAAAGTTTTATAAACGTGGGAATTGTGCTTCGCGGCTTAATGCTTCCGATTTACGCCAGGATAGGTACAATACGATATTATTTCTGAACTACTCATACACATAAGTTATGTAAACCAAGGTGCAGAAATTTTGATCAATATGCATAAATACGAGGGGCGTTCGATACGTAAAGCAACAAACATTTTTCTCGGCCAATTTCGGTTTCAGAAATGAGGTATTTGTTGCGGGACATCGTGTAATATTCCCTTTCAGCCCCTATAGTTTCATCAAGCTCCGATAACTGGTGACACTACACGTAGCCTTCAAAATGGCGTCTGTGACAGAGGTGCGTTGAGAGCTATCATTGAGTAACTTTCGGGGGAAAACCAGAGCATCGTAGATATTCGTAGGCGCTTGCAGAATGCCTGCGGATCCCTGTCAATGAACAAAAGTAAGTTGAGTCGTTGGGCGAGGCCTCTGTCATCATTGTAAGTAGGTTGTACAAATGTATCGCGATCTCCCGCGCAGGCCAGCCGCATACAGCTGTGATTGCTTCAATGTCGAAACGTGCGGACTCTCTGATTCGAGGTGATCGACAGCCCACGGTCAAGCACCTCGCTACTCGACTGGACGTCTCTGTTGGTAGTGCCGACATAACCGTCCACCAGCTGGGGTTCTCAAAAGTGTGTGCTCGATGGGTTCCTGGCCGTCTAACGGAAGACGATTACGAGCAGCGAAGGACCTTCTATGTGTTCGTCTCCACAAAAAATGCAAACGAACTTCTCCTTATGCATCACAAAGCAAGTTGTCATACTCGTCTTCTTACCGGAGAGGAGCTCACAGATCTTCATTGAACTATTCTTCCTTATCCTCCTTACAGCCCAGATCTCGCACCGAAGACCTCCATCCCTTTGGCCCAATGAAAGATGCACTCACGGAAAGCAGTACATGCAGAAGTTGATGCAAGACGTCGACCAGTAGAGTGGTACCATGCTGGCATACAGATGGCGTAAGACCGTTACACTGAACGGAGATTATGTTGAAAAATAGGTTGTTGTTGCCAGAAGAGTGGGAATAATTTGGTATATTGGAATTCTGAATAAAACCAACATGCTTTCAGAAAGAAGTGTTGCGTTACTTATTGAACACCCCTCTTACGTTAGAGACTATGACGTGGCTGGAAATATTTGATTCGACTTGTGATGTAAGATACCTATTCGGATTTCGAACCCCCTCCCCCCCCCCCTCCCACACACAATGACAATGAGGATAAAACAAAAAGAGTATTCCAAATCTTCACTAATGATCCGAAACCGCAATAGAAATTTTAACTGAGACATCTACAATCGGTATTACATTTATGTGATAAAGGTAGAAAATCGCGGAGATGTATTACAATGCGTCCTATTGCTAGGAGGGCGAGGGCCATACATACAGATCCACAATGTGCAATAAAACTTATCCTTACCTTATCACCTCGCTTCTGGACTGGACGCGGGATACCACCTTAGGTGCTAGTTTGAACGCCCACGTAAAGTATACCATTTTTATGTATACCGTAGTATCCGCGGTCGTCAGAAGTAAACGATAACGTCAGAGCTAACGAGCACGTTATCGAAGTTTAACTGAAAAGAAAAAAGACTGCAGAACTTAGCTTCAGTATTTTGAAAGTGGGGTACGGTGGCATTGAAGGTCACATTGTTAACTTAAATGATAGCAAAACTGCATGGTGTTGCAAGCGAAAGTATGTCAAAGTGTTGTCTCAGATATCACACACAAAAAATTGTAGCTGTTTTGCGAGGATGTATATATGTGACTAATGGTCGAAAGATTAGCCTTTTAACTAATAGCCCACCGCCGCACGCTGATAATGAGCCAACGCGCATTGCCTCTCCTACATGAGCATCGGCCGGCCGAAGTGGCCGTGCGGTTAAAGGCGCTGCAGTCTGGAACCGCAAGACCGCTACGGTCGCAGGTTCGAATCCTGCCTCGGGCATGGATGTTTGTGATGTCCTTAGGTTACTTAGGTTTAACTAGTTCTAAGTTCTAGGGGACTAATGACCTCAGCAGTTGAGTCCCATAGTGCTCAGAGCCATTTGAGCCATTTGAACCATGAGCATCGGTTCGGGCACTCACTGAGGAGACAGAAGACAGTGTTCAGTATTAATGCTAGACACGTAATGGCTTCTATTGGGTACGTTTACACCTGTGCGTCTCAAACCTAGTCGCCGTGCGCTTGTGTTTGCCTCATGCGAGAAGAGGCATATGTGTGTAGTTCCACGCTTCTTTTTCTACATGTGCACATGCATGTGTCCCTTCACACCTAGACACAGCCGCGGGGAGTGACCGCGTGGTTTGAGGCGCCATTTCACGGATTGCTACGCCACTCAGGCAGGAGGTTTGACTCCTCCCTCGGGCATGTGTGTGTTTTGTTCTTAGCATAAGTTAGTTTAAGTAGTGTGTAAGTCTAGAGACTGACGACCTCACTAGTTTCGTCCCTTAGGCACACACACACACACACACACACACACACACACACACACACACACACACACCTTTGAACCTAGACAGATCTACGCACGCTGTTCCAGTGATAAAGATGTCCACATTGCTAGAAGCAACTATCACCGCAACCAGAATATTTTGGGACAAATAAAATCCTGTAAAGAATGGTAAGTACTGGGAGAGTTAACTCCTTTTGCGCAGTGCATGTGTGTGTGGAGGGAGAGGTGAAGATGACAAGGAATGTTCCGTTTAATGGCGGTACTCTTGATTTCGAAATATTTCATCATGTGGCCAACTGGTAGCGAAGGAAGTACAGGATACAAAGACGCTATACCAGTGGCTACAAGATTACCTCAGGTACGTCGAATTTTTGCTACTATGGACAATTACCCCATTTTTAAGATCCAGTTTTTTGTGAGGGCAGTCACCGAGTGTGTGTGCGAATGGCAGTTATTCGTGGTTCACTAGAAACACACTTTTATTTAGGTCTCATTGCATACAGTTATAAACACGTTCAGTAATCAACGTGAGACCCAAGACCCAGATGCCAGCCGCGGTGGCCGAGCGGTTCTAGGCGCTTCGGTCCGGAACCGCGCTACTGCTACGGTCGCAGGTTCGAATCCTGCCTCGGGCATGGATATGTTTGATGTCCTTAGGTTAGTTAGGTTTAAGTAGTTCTAAGTTCTAGGGGACTGATGACCTCAGATGTTAAGTCTCATAGTGCTCCGAGCCATTTGGGCCATTTTTGAACCAAGACCCAGATGACTGGATAAAATGATCGTTTTAAATGAGAATTTATGATGGTTCAGACGCTAAGAGCAGACGTGTGAAGTGAAGTTCACTTGTATATCAAGTCCAAATAATCCATTTGATGTTGAGTTTGGCGGAGAGTTGTCACCTGGAGGATAAGTCCAATTATTATAAGGTATTTTGTCATTTGGAGGCTAAATCCAGCTAGAAGATTCACTGTTCATTTAGTCATTAAGTCTAAGGCAGTGGTCTATGGTGAGGACGACAGCTTTATTCAGGCGATGCCTTCGCAGCTCACTTACTGTTCTATTGATGACAACGTTCAGCGAGACAATGATTGATGGTGGGGGCAACGGTTTCACTCTGACGACAGCTTGGCTGCTCGCTGACTTGCTAGAGGGTATTTGGGACTGGCTTCGAAACTTGAACTGACTGACTAGTGCCAGACGGCCTCTTAAGTACTTACTGTGTGAGAAGTTACATGTACTGCTCAAGCGGATACATGACCAGCATAGAGAAATGGTCTAGTGAACGTAGCACTGTCTGTGGCGATATTGGATCAGTGGGTCCACGCAATGCTGTCCTTAAGCCAGCCAGTATATATGTGTTTACTGACCAGTGGATGATGCCTGCTGGTGCGGTAACAGTTCAGCCTTGGCTGAGCTGCAGTGAAGCCGCACTCCTAGGGTACAGCATCCCCCACCCCGACAGGAGAGAGATGGTGTAGCCATATAGATGAAGAGTAGACTTTTCTCGACGTGCATGCCGGCGGGATGAGGCGTCTTTGGGTCGTCATTATCGATATCCGTGGTGATAAGGGTGTTGCGTCCTCTCCTTGTAGGTGTGGTCCTGAAGATGGGAATGAATATTCTGGCTGTGGAAGCTGCGGGCTGACCTGGGGACAGGGTGTCTCTGGAAAACAAAAACTGGTGGTACCATTGTCATACAAGACTGAATCTCGGTGTGGACGGAACCAACTGAGGTGCTTTCTGGCCTGGGCCTAAGTTTACATTTGAACTTCCGAGATGGAGCAACCAAGAACTGGGTAAGCCTTGCCTGCAATCATTGTCATGTGTCCCAATGATCAATAGACGCAACACGTCGTCCTCGAGCTTGAAGTTACGAAAATGGATGAGCAGCGACAGATCCCTGTGATACATTGGGTTGGTAAGAGGCAAAAATGCTCTATGGGGTGACCGTGTAGGAGTATCGCAGGGTGCAGACCATCGGAACGCATTTTTGGCGTGCAGATTCCCTAAAAATACTGCAAGCCCAAGGAACACTTATGTATCATAGTAAAAAGCGTGATTGAAAGCTGCAGTGTAATTCGCACTTCAAAGTCCGTAACATCAGCAAGGTTGTCGTCGAAGTGAGTTGTGGATCTGTTGACAAGATCCAGGCGAGGTATGAGGTGTAATGGCGCTCCTAACAGAGCGACGGAGTCGAGTTCTGGCAGACCAAATTGGACGGTAGTAGGCTGCTTCGGCATCATTATTGTCCCTGTTCAAAGGTAACAGCTGTGTTCAGCCTCACTGTTGGTGTGGGTGCCAACGGAACGGTCAGACGTTGCATCTGATGTTGAGGGAGTATTGATTTCTAAGGGAGAAAGGGAGAGGAAGTCTCCATGGAGCGTACAACGTTCTTACGTGCTTCATCTGTGTGCTGCCTCTTCCGTCAGAACTGGCACCAAACCACGTCGTACAGTAAATTATAATGTAGGGCAGTTGATAATTAGGATAAAAAACGGGCCGGCCGCGGTGGTCTCGCGGTTCTAGGCGCGCAGTCCGGAACCGTGCGACTGCTACGGTCGCAGGTTCGAATCCTGCCTCGGGCATGGATGTGTGTGATGTCCTTAGGTTAGTTAGGTTTAAGTAGTTCTAAGTTCTAGGGGACTGATAACCACAGCAGTTGAGTCCCATAGTGCTCAGAGCCATTTGAACCATTTGATAAAAAACGGAGCTTCACAAGTGTCAGAGAATCCTTCCCCTAAGAGACTGGTTTCGTGAATTGTGGAACCAGCGGAAACGTGGGGTAGGTACAGAGAGAGCTGTGATGCTGCTAATGCAGGTAAAGATGGAAGCCATTGTGGTGGTACTGACCTGATTGCCACACGACCAAGCCTGGTGCTGCGGTTCTGTTGTGGCTTAAATGATGGAAAAGGATACCTGTTTATCTCTTTATGTTGCAATGTTGTTCTCAAACATCAAAATTACACATTTTCTTCTGCAGCATGTTTCAAGTTTCATCCTTGGATGGGGAGTAGTGCATGCAAGCAATATTGAAGCTCACATATATGGTACGGAGCAAGGGTTTATGTCGAGCAATAAGTATCTAGGCCACGAAAATATTTACCCAAACTAAACAGCCTCTTTAATTATCCTTGAGAATACCTAATACACCCAGGACAAGTGAATGGATGAGCAAAGAAGGCAACATCTTATTACCAAATTTAGCTTTACATAACAGGAAGAACGCTTCAAATTTCATTTTTCAGTGATGCAGTTCTCATATTAACCCATTGAACTGGTAAGGCTCAACTAAAACAGAGAAATAAGGTTCATTGGAAAAGATGCAAAATATAAAACCCTAAGGCCAGGCAGAACCGGCCACAAATGACATAGACAGTGAAACTCTAAGGATTCCTTTTAATAACTGAACAACAAGATCTTATATAATGAAACCGTTTAGTACTAGATAGTAAAAATCTTTAAGAATATTGAACCTTAAGAAACAAAATAACAAGTAAAATTTAAGGCTTGTGATCTTAACTGCAGATAATGAGCTCTTTAAGAACATTTAAATAACACTGACCTACTCCAACTCTATGATTTTAACTTAGATATTCTTTCTGGCAAACTCAATAACTGTGTTGCTACACCGCAGCAGTCAAATTATTTATAGCAAACAGCTTACGTACTTGTGATAGTGCACAACAGTTCACTATGAGGCACACGAGAATTTTGAGTTCCACAACTTACAGTCCATTGTAAGATTAGTGTTTAACAACTTAGAAATCAAGCACCCCCAGGTTAGCCGAGAGCGCTAATGCGCTGCTTCCGGGACTCGGGTAGGCGCGCCGGCCCCGGATCGAATCCACCCGGCGGCTTAACGACGGAGGCCGGTTTGCTGGCCAGCCTGGATGTGGTTTTTAGGGGGTTTTCCACATCCTACTAGGTGAATACCGGGCTGGACCCCACGTCCCGCCTCAGATACATGGTTCGCAGACATCTGAACACATTTGCACTATTCCATGGATTTTGCACTAGGTGCAGACAGTTGGGGTACATTAATTCCGTCCTGGGGGTGGTATGGGGTGGCGGCAGCAAGGGCATCCGGCCACCCTTTAAATTAACCTTGCCAAATCCGATTAACCTTGCCGACCCTGCGTCATCGCAGGAAAAAGGCATAAGCCAAAGAAAGAAACTTAGAAATCAAGCAAAGAGCAAATGGTCAGTAGAAACCGATCACTAAAACCACGATAAAATATGCAAATGGTATTCAGGGAGAATCCTTAGGACAATAACACGTGGAGAAAGTGGACAAGGTGAGCTCTTTTTCAAGGGAACAGCTCATGCATCGAACACACACGACACTCACCTTTTGCTAACATCATCCTGCCAAACGATGCATCCAGCTGTTTGGGTCAGCCATTTCCTCAAACTATCCCTTCATCAGCGACCACCATACAGCAGAACATACCAGGTCACATCTCGTCCCAAAATTGCCAAGTACATTCTACGTACAACAAATGGCTCAGATCTACCAAGACACCATTGCGTCACGTAAACCACGAGTGGTGCCGGGCACGAGGATACACAGGCTGCCCACAGCTGAATGAGGATGAGGTTTGCCCCTTCTACCTAGCGGACTCGGACATCAACCTGAATACGGCTGTGTCTACACTCCATACGGAATGTGGGCGCAACCCCACAGTTAACACTGACTGATGTACAGCACGTCACAGCCATAGGGCAGAACTCTGCTGTTTGCCTTCTTGGGCCCACTCGTGTCGAGCCCGTCCGTTCACGGCTAGAAGAAGCCTCACCAAAAACCACGGTGGCGCCAACAGAGCGGCCGCTGCTCCCATGATCATATGAATGGTAGCACGCGTAAAATCAAATGGAGCTATCGCACTCGAGTTCGAGCCAGCAGCGAACTGGCTCAACATACAGCATTATTTTGCTGTCTCTAGTGAAAAGTTTCTAACAGTGTGCATCTTTAGCAAGACGCCATGTGTGGTTACACGAGCACCAGCTACCGGTGTGGCAGTTTCTATCGGTTTTGTAGTGCTGTTTTTTCTTGTTCAGTGAATACTGCTTATAAACAGAAGAGTAAGTCTTGAAACTTTATTATGCAGATGTGTTAGCTAATGCTTACCTGGAAGACAGCAAACTTACTGATCTTTGCTGGGAAGAGGAAGCCTGATAACAAGTCCAGAAGAAGAAGAAGAAAACTGCAGCTCTAGTGTCAGTGAATGATGTACGATATGACAGTTTTGCGCACTGGCCAGACTATAGGCCGAAAAGGAAGATGTTATAACCGTTGTAGACTTTATTACTGTACATCGGTACACTAGCGCTGCCTGGCGCGGCAGATAGGCAACCAGCTACAACACTTTCGAGATGAGATTTTCGCCCATATGAACAAATATTAATGAGTATTTAGCATCACAGGGTGCCCCAGAGAGCATCCCAGGGTGCCCCAGAGAGCTACAACACCAAGAAGAATCGCTTCTCGGCTTTTGGCAAGATCAATGTGTAGCTTTGTTTTAATAGATAAGGATTAAGAATAAGGAAGGGAACTTTATTTAATTTCTATAATAATGAGTCAGATCACCAACGAGTGAGATCTTTTTACAGTTGTCAACACCTTTCACCCACACTGAGACTGATTCCGATTCATTTATTTTACGACGATTCCTGGTCCTGAGAACCAAAGGCATAGTCGACATGAACCCTAATCTCTGTTGTACTCTTCACAAATCTGAAATGTCCGATAAGCGATGACATCACGTGAATTGAAATTATCTAGCCCTTTTACTTTATCGACTTTTGGTCCACGTACAAGAGCAACGGTGATCCAGCCGTTACAGTGTTCATTCGTATCCTTATTAGCGAGAGTCCACCGCAAAACACCGACGGACCATGCAAGATGACTTGGGCGCCTACGAAATCCTTGGTAGTAATAGAAATGTTGCTTTAAAAACTGTAAGACCCGAACGCCTACTCCTCCTAAAATAACGCGGCATAACTAATATATCTCGATGCTGCTGCACGTGCGGAATCTGTCTCAGTGTGGGTGAAAGGTGCTGACAACTGTAAAAAGATCGCACTCGTTGCTGATCTGACTCATAATTATAGAAATTAAATAAAGTTCCCTTCCTTATCCATAAACCTTATGCCTTTCATGTTATCGGTATGGTGGTTGATTGTCGTCGCGCGTACTTTGTATGATGTGAAATTTGACAGTTAATTGTTTGCTGTTCGTCTCGCGTATCATATATTATTAGCGATGTCATTCTATTTTATTTATTCTGTAGGGAAGGTATGCTGTTGCCTCTTAAGCTTGACTATTTTACTTCTGTTTCCACAAACCTGTTTCACTTCTGCTGTACAATTTTTATCCATTTGTTTTAAAATACTTGATTTATAGATGTACTCTTTGCCAGACCTTTGTAGGACACTACCGTCCGATTCTTATTTTGACGCTCGGTTACCATTGATATCAGCCAATTTCGTTTCTCAAGATGACAATTGAAACTGTGAAAAACGATCAACTGAACTAACTAAAGGTTTTCTTGTGCACTGACAACTCACTTTTTACCTTTTTGAAATGTTCTGCAGCTACTGAATCACAGCTAGGAACAAAAATCACTGTAGCATTTATATTGAAGCATCCGTGTGCCTTTTTTGTGGAGAATGTTACTTAAAGGCAACCTACCGTATTTTGAAAAATGGATGTAAAAGTTTTTACGTAATCATACATACCTACTTTAAGTAACTCAGTATTTTTTCTTCACAATATTTCTGTGTGTGCCAAACGAAGGGTTGGTGATGGGCCAAGTCCGTATAAATACCGCGTATTTTAGCCAGTCAGTATCAGTCGCCGCCTGCAACCAGCTACCAGAAGTACTCCAAGTCAGTCATCGTCCTACCTCTGCTAGACAGTCTCATCACTAAGCTGTGGGACTGCCTGCTACGCCTAAGTCCAAATACCAATGCTAGCTGAACTGGTGCCTTCCAGCCAGTTGCCTACAAACTTCCATCGACTGCTTGGGGGTCCTTGGTTCACGCCCGGGTCTGAAAGGCTGCCTGGTATGGACACAGTCTACTACTGCCCATTAGCTAGTGTGGCCACACTCTACTGCTGCTGGTTTCCTCTGTGTGAGCAAAGGCTCACGTACCTTAGTGCTTCCTGCACCAGCGCTGGACCTCAAGGGCACCTTCTCCGGAGGCTTGCACAGCTGTTTAACGGACGCTTTGGACGGAGCTGTGAATCTGCGGTTCCTCCCTGCCTTAATGCTGACGACAAGGTACTGGACCACTGCAGCCGGCCTGTTCTGTGAGACACATAACTCTGTCTGCATCTCGTGGTCGTTGGTTATGGTGCTTGGTCAGTCAGTGTAGAGGCTGTCGGGAAGTAGAAATGATCCCTCCCCCCCCCCCCCAACCTCGAGGATTAGCAGTTTCTTTAACACCCAGTAATTTTGTTTAGTTTCTTTTTTCACGTATTTCTGACATCAACATGGCTACTCTGCATATCACACTTATGTGCCTGGCTGAGTGATCATCGGAGCACCTTCGCGCTAATTCTTCTTATTCCACTCTCGAACAACGCACGGAAGAAAAGAACACTACGTCTTTCCGTGTAAGCTCTGATGTCCTACATTTTATTGTGTACGAGTAGCTGGTTTCTCACTATGTCGATTGGCATAAACAAAATACTTTCGCATTCGGAGGGGAAAGTTGATGAACGAAATTTCGTGAGAATATCCCGCCGCAACGAAAAACGCCTTTGTTTTAATGATTCCCACTCCATATCCTGTATCATGTCCGTGACACTATGTCCCCTGTTTCTCGATAATGCACAATGTGCTGCCCTTCTTTGAACTTTCTCAGTGCACTCTCTTAATTCTGTCTGGTAAGGATCCCATTCCGAGCAGTAGTACTCCAAAAGAGGACGGACAAGCGTAGTTAGCAGTCTCTTCAGTAGATCTGTTGCATCTTCTGTGTGTTCTGCAAATAAAACGCAATCTTTGGTTCGTCTTCCCACAGCATACTCTATGTGTTCTTTCCAATTTAACTTGTTCAAAATTGTAATTCCTTGGTATTGAGTTGAATATACGGCGTTTAGATTTGATTGATTTATAGTGTAACCGAAGTTTAACAGATTCCTTTTAATATATGGATGACATCGCACTTCTCATTTTTTAAGGTCAGTTGCCAATTTCACCACCATACAGATTTCTTATCTAAATCATTTTTGAGCTGTAACTTATCTCTGGAGCAGTTAGTGAGTCCTTCCTTTCTTGTATCCGCGCTTTCCCGATGTGCGATTGGTCGCGTTCACCTATTTAGGCACGCTCGGGACGATTCGAAGGACGGTCCCTACTAAGTACAGGCCCATTAGTCTTCTCAGTACCATAGCAAAGCTTCTAGAATCTTTGACCCTCCATCGCATTTTCCAGCCTCTGGCGGCGGCTGGGACAGACCCTCCGGAACAGTTTGGATTCCCTTCCCAACAGTCTGCCGAACTCCAAGTCCTTAGGATCACGGATGTCAGCAAGGTCTTTAACTCCACCATGTCGACGCCAGCGGTTTTTCTGGACGTGCAAAACAGGTATGACAAGATTTGGCTGTACAATCTTGTGTACAAAATGCTGACACAGACGACCATCCCCGCCATCTATTTGAAGATCTACATCTACATCTACATCTACATGGATACTCTGCAAATCACATTTAAGTACCTGGAAGAGGGTTCATCGAACCATCTTCACAATTCTCTATTATTCCAATCTCGTATAGCGCGCGGAAAGAATGAACATATATCTTTCCGTACGAGCTCTGATTTCCCTTATTTTATCGTGGTGATCGCTCCGCCCTATGTAGGTCGGTGCCAACAAAATATTTTTGCATTCGGAGGAGAAAGTTGGTGATTGGAATTTCGTTGGAAGATTCCGTCGCAACGAAAAACGCCTTTCTTTCAATGATTTCCAGCCCAAATCCTGTATCATTTCTGTGACACTCTCTCCCATATTTCGCGATAGTAAAAAACGTGCTGCCTTTCTTTGAACTTTTTCGATGTACTCCGTCACTCCTACCTGCTCCAAATTGCTCAAAAGAGGAAAGGCCGCTGGACCTGATGGGATACCAGTTCGATTTTACACAGAGTACATGAAGGAACTTGCCCCCCTTCTTGCAGCGGTGTACAGTATGTCTCTAGAACAGCGTAGCGTTTCAAAGGATTGGAAAAGGGCACAGTCATCCCGGTTTTCAAGAAGGGACGTCGAACAGATGTGCAGAACTATAGACCTATATCTCTAACGTCGATCAGTTGTAGAATTTTGGAACACGTATTATGTTCGAGTATAATGACTTTCCTGGAGACTAGAAACCTACTCTGTAGGAATCAGCACGGGTTTCGAAAAAGACGGTCGTGTGAAACCCAGCTCGCGCTATTCGACCACGAGACTCAGAGGGCCATAGACACGGGTTCCCGGGTAGATGCCATGTTTCTTGACTTCCGCAAGGCGTTCGATACAATTCCCCACTTCCGTTGAATGAACAAAGTAAGAGCATATGGACTATCAGATCAATTGTGTGATTGGATTGAAGAGTTCCTAGTAACAGAACGCAGCATGTCATTCTCAATGGACAGAAGTCTTCCTCAGTAAGAGTCATTTCAGGCGTGCCGCAGGGGAGTGTCATAGGACCGTTGCTATTCACAATATACATAAATGACCTTGTGGAGGACATCGGAAGTTCACTGAGGCTTTTGGCAGATGATGCTGTGGTGTATCGAGAGGTTGTAACAATGGAAAATTGTACTGAAATGCAGGAGGATCTGCAGCGAATTGACGCTTGGTGCAGGGAATGTCAATTGAATCTCAATGTATACAAGTGTAATGTGCTGCGAATACATAGAAAGATAGATCCCTTATCATTTAGCTACAAAATAGCAGGTCAGCAACTGGAAGCAGTTAATTCCATAAATTATCTGGGAGTACGCATTAGGAGTGATTTAAAATGGAATGATCATATAAAGTTGATCGTCGGTAAAGCAGATGCCAGACTGAGATTCATTGGAAGAATCCTAATGAAATGCAATCCGAAAACAAAGGAAGTAGGTTACAGTACGCTTGTTCGCCCACTGCTTGAATACTGCTCAGCAGTGTGGGATCCGTAACAGATAGGGTTGATAGCAGAGATAGAGAAAATCCAACGGAGAGCAGCGCGCTTCGTTACAGGATCATTTAGTAATCGCGAAAGCGTTACGGAGATGATAGATAAACTCCAGTGGAAGACTCTGCAGGAGACACGCTCAGTAGCTCGGTACGGGCTTTTGTTAAAGTTTCGAGAACATACCTCCACCGAAGAGTCAAGCAGTACATTGCTCCCTCCTACGTATATCGAAGCATACCGACAATCCTTCTTTCCACGAACAATACGAGACTGGAATAGAAGGGAGAACCGATAGACGTACTCAAGGTACCCTCCGCCACACACCGTCAGGTGGCTTGCGGGGTATGGATGTGGATGTAGATGTAGATGTAAGATCCCACACCGCGCAGCAGTATTCTAAAAGGGGACGGACAAGCGTAATATAAGCAGTCTCCTTAGTAGGTCCGTTACATTTTCTAAGTGTCCTGCCAATATAACGCAGCCTTGGGTTACCCTTCCCCACAACATTTTCTATGTGTTCTTTCCAATTTAAGTGGTTCGTAATTGTAATACCTAGGTATTTAGTTGAATTTACGGCTTTTAGATTAGACTGATTTATCGTGTAACCGAAGTTTAACGAGTTCCTTTTAGCACTCACGTGAATTCCCTCACACTTTTCGTTATTTAGGGTCAACTGCCACTTTTCGCACCATTCAGATATTTTTTTCTAAATCGTTTTGCAGTTATTTTTTTATCTTCTGATGACTTTATAAGTCGATAAACGACAGCGTCATCTGCAAACAACCGAAGACGGCTGATCAGATTGTCTCCCAAGTCGTTTATATGGATAAGGAACAGCAAAGGGCCTATAACACTACCTTGGGGAGCGCCTGAAATCACTTCTGTTTAACGCGATGACTTTCCGTCAGTTACTACGAACTGTGACCTGTCTGACAGGAAATCACAGATCCAGTCGCATAACTGAGACGATATTCCATAAGCACGCAATTTTACTACGAGCCGCTTGTGTGGTACAGTGTCAAAAGCCTTCCGGAAATCCATGAATACGGAATCGATCTGATATCCCCTGTCAATAGCACTCAGCACTTCGTGTGAATAAAGAGCTAGTTGTGTTTCACAGGAAGGATGTTTTCTAAACCCATGTAGACTGTGTGTCAATAGACTGTTTTCTTCGAGGTAATTCATAATGTTCTAACACAATATATGTTCTAAAATCTTGCTGCGTATCGACGTTAACGATATGGGCCTGTAATTTAGTGGATGACTCCTACTACCTTTCTTGAATATTAGTGTCACCTGTGCAACTTTCCAATCTTTGGATACGGATCTTTCGTCGAGCGAACGGTTGTATATGATTGTTAAGTATGGAGCTAATGCATCAGCATACTCCGAAAGAAACCTAATTGGTATACAGTCTGGACCAGAAGACTTGCTTTTATTAAGTGATTTAAGTTGCTTCACTACTCCGAGGATATATGCTTCTACGTTACTCATGTTGGGAGCTGTTCTCGATTCGAATTCTGGATTATTTACTTCGTCTTCTTTTGTGAAGGCATTTCGGAAGGCTGTGTTTAGTAACTATGCTTTGGCAGCACTGTCTTCGATAATATCTCCATTGTTATCGCCCAGAGAAGGCATTGATTGTTTCTTGCCGCTAACATACTTCACTTACGACCAGAATCTCTTTGGATTTTCTGCCAGGTTTCGAGAGAAAGTTTCGTTGTGGATACTGTTATAGGTGTCTCGCATTGAACTCCGTTCAAAGTTTCGAGCTTCTGTAAAGGATCGTCAATCTTGGGGATTTGGCGTCTGTTTAATTTTGACATGTTTGTTTCGTTGTTTCTGCAACAGTGTTCTATCCCCTATTGTGTACCAAGGAGGATCAGCTCCGTCGTTTGCTAGTTTATTTGGTATCAACCTCTCTATTGCTGCCGAAACTGTTTCTTTGAATTTAAGCCACATCTGGTCTACACTTATATTATTAATTTGTAAAGAGTGGAGATTGTCTCTCAGGAAGGCGTCAAGTGAATTTTTATCTGATTTTTTGAATAGGTTCATTTTTCGGTTATTTTTCGAGGATTTGGGGATTACAATAGTCAGTCTCGCTACGACAACCCTGTGTTCACTAATCACTATATCGGTTTTGATGCTGGTTATTAACTCAGGATTGTTTGTTGCTAAGAGGTCAAGTGTGTTTTCACAACCGTTTACTATTCGCGTGGGCTTTTGAACTAACTGCTCGAAATAATTTTCGGAGAATGCGTTTAGCACAATTTCGGATGATATTTTATGCGTACCTCCGGAATTAAACATGTGTTTTCGCCAACATATCGAGGGTAAATTAAAGTCACCACCAACTGTTATCGTATGATTCGGGTGCTTGTTTGAAATCAAACTCGTTTTCTTTGAACCTTTCAGCAACTGTATCATGTGAACTGGGAGGTCGGTAAAAGGATCCAATTATTATTTTATTCCGGTTGCCAACAATGACCTCTGCCCATACTAACTCACAGAACGTATCTAATTCAATTTCGCGACAAGTTAAACTACTTCTAACAGCAACAAACACGCCACCGCCAACCGTGTTTAGCCTATCTTTTCGGAACACTGTTAGGTTCTTCCGCAAAAATTTCGGCTGAGCTTATATCCGGCTTTAGCCAGCTGTCAGTGCCTGTAACGATCGTGGATAATTTCCTCCACGATAGGACTTTCTTGGTTACTCAGCAGAGGTCAACGCTCGAGCTCACGTCACATTTCGATGGATACTGCGAGCTACTACGGACGAGAAATACCCATTTGCGAGCTACACTGTGTCGAGAAAACCATTTACGACGTGCTGCGGTTTCTCTCTATGTGCGAGATCGGGAGAAACACACTGGTTGCAGTGGGTGATCACAATAATTTTAGTTCAGAGCCAGTTATCTAGTAAAATTAGATGGCTCGAGTCCCCAAGTGCTTCTGCACGAAAAAACAAAAAACAAAAAAAAAACAAAAAAACAGTTATCACCCAAGCACCACATACCATGCATCTCCTTATGGTTCCGTGAAATGTGGTTGGACTTATTAACTAAATTGGCTACGTTAGGTCTGAGGGGTGCCAACCACATCCGCTGCACTGTCACCCGTAATTTTAAATTAATGTCAAGTTTATACAACAAATGTTAGCAGGCAGGAATAATTTTTAATGAACACAGCACACTTTTAAGTGACTGTGGTTTATTTTATCTTGTTCAGGACAGATTTGACTGAAATAGTGTTAAGTGTTCTTGATTTGACCTCAGATATTTACCGAGTGAGTTTAACAGCGCCACTCAAATATTAATCACAATCATTCAGCAGTTATTCACTTAATGTTTCTTTTAAAATAGGTGAAACCCCAAGATGAACAAAGTTCCAAGCGCAGAATACTTCTCGAAAAAAAATAGTAATAATAAACCAAACAAAATCCGAAGTCCAACAGCAACCTGAAATCAGTATGTCCCACAGCGGTTGTTCAGAGTTAAAGTTGGACACGACTTCGAGGTACAAAAATATTTGAAGTTCAACTCGTGCACGAAATTTTCACAAGTCTCACAAACACATCACAGAAAATTCTTCAAAGTCCAGTTGCACCCAACTGCTGAAAATCACACGTTCCACGAGACTTCGCGGTCCGAAAATATTCTAAGTCGAATTCGTGCACGGACTTTTGCCAGTCACACGTGCTACCCTTTTCAACTCAACTGAATGACTGCCCTCTACCACAGAAAATGGCAGCCCTTAAAAGCCCTTGGTTTGAAAACTCTGAAGTCAAATCAAGTTCGTTTGCACATAAAATTTACTTTTACACTTTATAGATTCAATAAAATGCGTGTAACACTTCTATTCAGATGGAAACTTTCTGCTGAATTCAGATCATCATCAGAATTTCTGTACAGAATCTTATTCTCACATTATTAAAATTTATGTATTCTTCACATAGAACTTTTCATTATTTAAAATACTTTCAATGCATAAGTAACTGATATTATTATTGTATTACCTATATCCTTTTTTAACTTTTCTGTACTGCCGCTATCTTTATAGTTCCTATTTTTTATTTATCAAAATTCTGCATTTTTAATCACTAAAACAGCATTCTGGCTCCTCATTTGAATTTTTAAAACATGTAGAAAAAAGTTACATTGACACCTCGTTCGTGAAATTTTGTCAAAGCGTCTCCAAGATGTCCAATTTACAATCTTACTTAGTTATTAAAATATTCAACTTATTATAATTCAAAAACCACCAGGGCGACTGGAGGTACGTTTATAAGAGCACAACCGGCTAATTTTCTGCTTTAAAATGAGCCTACAAGCTCCTTTGTGCCACATTGGGATCAGTTTTTATTTATCTCTACATCATACATTCACTTTAGCTCTATGCTAAAAGCGTCCTGGAGAAAGCCCGCCATGAGCCAGCGTGCTGGCCGTTGAGATTCCCCGTCACGTGACTGGACCCCAAACTGACCGTACTCATTTTAAAGTACTGCCATCTGTCGGTCAGTGCCGAAACTAAGACGATTCTGCTGCTGTCAAGACGGCTGGCTTACACCCATCTTAGATGTAAACACGCCAGATTCTAGACTGCCACTTTGCCGCGATTTTTACTACAGAAACTGCGGTCTTCAGATCCGCCTCCCAAAGTCTGTCACCTCACAATACACCTCATGGCTCTGTTGTGTCTCTCATCCTTTTAACATTTATGTTAACGATATGCCAGTCCTCCCACACTGCCACCTGGCGCAGTACGCCAATGATGCGACGCTCTATACCACCGGCCGCAACACAGACCAGCTCATTGCTCGC
The DNA here is from genome assembly GCF_023898315.1 of Schistocerca nitens. Lineage (NCBI taxonomy): Eukaryota > Metazoa > Arthropoda > Insecta > Orthoptera > Acrididae > Schistocerca > Schistocerca nitens. The sequence goes on from NC_064615.1 coordinate 965,936,290, forward strand.
CTCCAGAGGCTGGTGTACGCAACAGTGATCTGGTGTTGTTCAAATAAGGTTGAACTGAATGCCGCCAAAACTACGGCAGTCTGCTTCACTAAACGGCGCCACATCCTCTGCTGCAACATCACTATTGCAGGTGTCCAGGTCCCATGGTCCCCTGATACCAAATATCTAGGGGTCTGGACGGATAAAAAACTGGTCTTCCATCGCCGTGCTGAATACATAACCCAAAAAGGACACAAGCTGATAAAAGCGCACCCAATGTTCACCAGCAGAGAACTGAACCTCGACACCAAGCTCCAGCTGTACCAGATGGTTGTCCTCTCTTTCCTACCTATGACTCCACTGCATGGGCTTTTTTTTTTCTTTATTGTGATTCATTCCCTGCCCCATATGGGCAGGGGTGGGCTGTCAGTGGCACAATCCGCTGATCTTCAGCTGAGTGCCATGACAGCTAATAGAAGAAAATGTTACATATAAAGGCGAAAAAAATGGGAACATAAAAACAGAGTAAGGGGAGATAATGGAGGGAAAAATACACTGACATGAAGACGTTCATGGGGAGACAATTAAAAAAGTCCACATAAAGTTAAAAAACGCAGTTGGCTATTCGTAGAACGCAAAATGGACACTGAAGTCACATGCACAGGTTAAAAGTTGGCCACAGTATTAAAAAAAACTCCAGAACAACACACTTTAAACCCACGTGGAGCACACACGATGAAGAATAAACTGTCAGGTAGACCTGCCGAGGGAGAGGCCTGAGAGGATGGAAAAGGAGGGGAGATCAAGGTGCAGTAGGTGATGGGCAGGATGAAAAGAATAGGGGTATCAGCTGGTGCACCAAGAGGCAGGAGACAGGTGGGGTGGGAGATGAAGAGGGAAGACAAGGCAGGAGGGAGTGCAGAGACACTGAAGGGGAGCACAGGAAAGGGAGGGGGCATAGGAGGGGAAAGCCGCTCAGGAGAGGGAAGGGGGAGGCAGGAGGAAGGATAGATGTCAGGGCGAAGCTCATCATCCGGGAGGGTTAGATGCTGGGAGAGTAGAGGGAGGGTGTGGAGATGTAGAGTGGGTGGGACACAACGGTAAAGGCGCGGCAACGGGCTGGGGGTGAAGAGGAAGGGAGAAACCAGGGGGTGAGGGGGATCGAGGCAGCAGACAATATATAGGGTGCGAATGTGTTCAAGGAAAAGGAGAAGGTGGGGGAAAGGGATGAGGTCGTACAGGATGCGCGTGGGGGACAGAAGGCGGATGCGGAATGCGAGGTGGAGAGCATGGTGTGCTACCTCTTGCATGCAATCTGAACTTTCGCCATCACAAGGTGGTATGGAAGTTCAAGTACCACTGCCACACCTTCAACGTGCGCTCCAGTGATGTCTTTCGAATTACGTCATCGTCGAATGGAACAGTTTTACTATCCACCAAGACAGTCAGACCGTGAGCCAACGGTGAAGCTGTATTTCAACCAGCCAGAAAAAAAAGATTCCAAGGGCAGTCGAGCAGCAGCGAGACGCAGTGGAATCTACGCCGGTTACCGAGAGAGAGCAGTGACGCTGTCAGTCGTCGTCGTACCGTGGTCGCTGGTGAGCTGTATGCGGCCAGAGTTTATTTTGGCCGAGTACAGAAGCAACCCTCGTGAGTGGACGGCGTGGCGTGACACTTCACGCTAATAGCGGAACTGGGACCTTGCTGCGTCTGGAGGACAGTGTAACCATGCGGAGGCCTGAATACAACCGACTGCCGCTGCCACCTTCAGCTATGTTAATTGTCGTGGGCAAGCTGTTTTCCCATCCAGGATCGTATAAGAACTATTAAGTGGCGGGTAGCACTTTACGATTTTCGCATTGAGCTACGGTATCTCAAATGTGCTGTCGCGTTTTGTGTGTGGTACTTCCTCGCCCTGTAGGTGCCGTTTTTTTTACAAGTACTACCTGTGTCTATTGCGTAATGTACTGGGTCCAACTTTTGAAAGCTGTACGATTTGTTCATACTGTATAGACGTTGCGCCCGGGAAATTCTCCTGGAATAATACCTGTTTATTTAAAGCCAAATGCCTGGAAAGTTCTGAGAGCGCGACTGTGGTAAAGTCTGTTATGTTGTTTCAATTATGGTATATTGAGTAGCAGCGTGTGTAGTCTTGAGTGTGAGACAGTCACATTACTGGTAACGGTTACTCTTGTAGTACTAGATTCTGTATTAGTTACCTCTACTCTATTGTGTGCGCAAGCAACACAAATTATGCAATGCCGTTTTAGTTCTTATTTAAAAGGTGTGATTTCATCTTAATCGTATAATCAGCTGTGCTTTTATTGCTTTGAGAACTGCTAGAGTATTTCAGTAAGCCTCCTCCTCAACTCATTTGACGGCAAAAGTTGCAATGAAATTCTCCTATGTTCTTTAAAGTATTGCAATTTGCTTTAAGAACTTCGGGCTTATTGGCTGTTTGCGAGGCTGTACGTCAATATCTAAAATCTTGCGTGCAAAATATACACTCCTGGAAATGGAAAAAAGAACACATTGACACCGGTGTGTCAGACCTACCATAGTTGCTCCGGACACTGCGAGAGGGCTGTACAAGCAATGATCACACGCACGGCACAGCGGACACACCAGGAACCGCGGTGTTGGCCGTCGAATGGCGCTAGCTGCGCAGCATTTGTGCACCGCCGCCGTCAGTGTCAGCCAGTTTGCCGTGGCATACGGAGCTCCATCGCAGTCTTTAACACTGGTAGCATGCCGCGACAGCGTGGACGTGAACCGTATGTGCAGTTGACGGACTTTGAGCGAGGGCGTATAGTGGGCATGCGGGAGGCCGCGTGGACGTACCGCCGAATTGCTCAACACGTGGGGCGTGAGGTCTCCACAGTACATCGATGTTGTCGCCAGTGGTCGGCGGAAGGTGCACGTGCCCGTCGACCTGGGACCGGACCGCAGCGACGCACGGATGCACGCCAAGACCGTAGGATCCTACGCAGTGCCGTAGGGGACCGCACCGCCACTTCCCAGCAAATTAGGGACACTGTTGCTCCTGGGGTATCGGCGAGGACCATTCGCAACCGTCTCCATGAAGCTGGGCTACGGTCCCGCACACCGTTAGGCCGTCTTCCGCTCACGCCCCAACATCGTGCAGCCCGCCTCCAGTGGTGTCGCGACAGGCGTGAATGGAGGGACGAATGGAGACGTGTCGTCTTCAGCGATGAGAGTCGCTTCTGCCTTGGTGCCAATGATGGTCGTATGCGTGTTTGGCGCCGTGCAGGTGAGCGCCACAATCAGGACTGCATACGACCGAGGCACACAGGGCCAACACCCGGCATCATGGTGTGGGGAGCGATCTCCTACACTGGCCGTACACCACTGGTGATCGTCGAGGGGACACTGAATAGTGCACGGTACATCCAAACCGTCATCGAACCCATCGTTCTACCATTCCTAGACCGGCAAGGGAACTTGCTGTTCCAACAGGACAATGCACGTCCGCATGTATCCCGTGCCACCCAACGTGCTCTAGAAGGTGTAAGTCAACTACCCTGGCCAGCAAGATCTCCGGATCTGTCCCCCATTGAGCATGTTTGGGACTGGATGAAGCGTCGTCTCACGCGGTCTGCACGTCCAGCACGAACGCTGGTCCAACTGAGGCGCCAGGTGGAAATGGCATGGCAAGCCGTTCCACAGGACTACATCCAGCATCTCTACGATCGTCTCCATGGGAGAATAGCAGCCTGCATTGCTGCGAAAGGTGGATATACACTGCACTAGTGCCGACATTGTGCATGCTCTGTTGCCTGTGTCTATGTGCCTGTGGTTCTGTCAGTGTGATCATGTGATGTATCTGACCCCAGGAATGTGTCAATAAAGTTTCCCCTTCCTGGGAAAATGAATTCACGGTGTTCTTATTTCAGTTTCCAGGAGTGTAGGTTGGCTTCACAGATGGCGAAAAACACCATTTCTAATACACACGTCAAAAAGGTTTTGTATCATCTCGGTTCCGAGGGTTCCGGTACCTGTACAGAAAATTGGAATAGAGATCAACATAAACATCATTTCCGCCCTTTTTATTGCTCATGAGAACCACGTATAGCCTGTTCCGCCATACAGTGAGACCTTCAGAGGTGTTGGTCCAGACTGCTGTGCACATTGGTACCTCTAATACCCATTAGCACGTCCTCTTGCATTGTATACCTGTATTCGTCATGGCATACTATCCACAAGGCACCACAAGGCACCGTTGGTCCATATTGCCCACTCCTCAGCGGCGATTCTGCGTAGATCCCTCAGAGTAGTTAGTGGGTCACGTCGTCCATAAACAGTCCTTTTCCAGCTACCCCACGCATGTTCGATAGGTTTCATGTCTGGAGACCATCCGCCACTCTAGTCGAGCAATGTCGTTATCGTGAAGGAATTCATTCAGAAGACGTGCACGATGGGGGCGCGAATTGTCGTCCATTAAGACGAATGCGTCGCCAATATGCTGCCGATATGGTTGCACTATCGGTCGGAGGATGGCACTCACATATCGTACAGCTGTTACGGCGCCATCCATGACCACCAGCGACGTACGTCGGCCCAACATAATGCCACCCCAAAACAGCAGGGAACCTCCACCTTGCTGCAGTCGCTGGACAGTGTGTCTAAGGCGTTCAGCCTGACCAGGTTGCCTCTAAACACGTCTCCGACGATTGTCTGGTTGAAGGCATATGCGACACTCATCGGTGAAGATAACGTGATGCCAATCCTGAGCGCTCAATTCGGCATGTTGTTGGACCCATCTGTACCGTGCTGCATATTGTCGTGGTTGCATAGAAGGACCTCGCCATGGACGTCTGGAGTGAAGTTGCGCTTCATGCAGCCTATTGCACACAATTTGAGTCGTAACACGACGTCCTATGGCTGCACGAAAATCATTATTCAACATGATGGCGTTGCAGTCAGGGTTCCTCCGTAGGTAGCGGTCACCCACTGCAGTAGTAGCCCTTGGGCGGCCTGAGCGAGGCGTGCCATCGACAGTTCCTTTCTCTCTGGATCTCCTCCTTGTCCGAACATCGCTTTGGTTCACTCCGAGACGCCTGGACACTTCCCTTGTCGAGAGCCCTTCTGGCCCAAAGTAACAATGCGGACGCGATCGAACCGCGATATTGACCGTCTAGGCATGTTGGAACTACAGACAACACGAGTCGTGTACCTCCATCCTGGTGGAATGACTGGAACTGATCGGCTGTCAGAGCTCCTTCGCCTAATAGGCGCTGCTGATGCGTGGTTGTTTACATCTTTGGACGGGTTTAGTGACATCTCTGAACAGCCAAATAGAGTGTCTCTGTGATACAATACAATACCCACTGTCAACATCTATTTTCAGGAGTACTGGGAGCCGGGGTGAAGTGAAACTTTTTTAATGTTTGTAGTTAAACTGGGAATTATTTAACCTGAAGAAAACACATAACTTTGTTTTCGTTTAATAAATGACGATCGATGAGTGTCGTAAACGATATTGTTATGAAACTTTGCCTTAGAGGTAGGACATGTTTAAACTTGGCCATTATGCAACTGTTGGAGTTAAAAGCCTTCTTCATTTTCTTCCAATAGTAAGTACAACAATAATTCGCGATCACTAATTTGAAAAATGTGCGTGTATTTCCACGAAATGTTCACGACTGATACGCAGGCTACAGTTCCTGTCCGTGGAGCGCTCGGGTAGCATACCGGCGCCAGTCGGCACAAGAAAAACTTCTATTTTTTCAATACTGTATTGAAATGTGGCTTTCGTTCCAACCTTAAAAACAATTTCGATAGATGAGCTACATTTCATTCGCAGCAACATATCACCTAAAACGAACGAAACGTAAAGTAGTCAGCGACAGCGTTTTTCGCTGCAAACCCTTCAAAATGTATGCTACATAGTACTTCGGAAATGGGTATCACAGTAACTATGATCAACATCGCCAAAATAGACATTTCGACACCAAACTATAATGTAAAACAATAAGGTATTGGCAGTGACTTCCTTCAATAAAAGAAGGAATTTTTAAAAGGTGGAACTTGTGACAAAGCTTAGTTGTAAAATATAGCTTTCTTCTTCTTTTACGAAACAAGAAGGTTTAAGGAAAGACTTTACAGATATTCTACTTGTTCAAAGCAAACACTTTAGACAAAACTATTTTACAGAGGACTAACAAGCCTGGCGGTTCCGGAAGGGTTTGAAATCTTTTGAATAATTTAAAACATCAAAAACAAGCTTCAGTTTTGAAGCAGGAAAGCAATTCTTAAAGGTAGAATGCAAACATCAATTACAGTACAGCTCAACCTGTCAACTGCTTTCTTCAGAATCGAATAAGAAGTATTTTTAGCGAAGAAAACACACAAAACCGATATAAGCGGTTTTTAATTCTTTCACATCTACATCATATTCCGCAAGCCATCTAATGTTGTGTGGAGGAGGGTACTTTCGGTACCACTGTCTGATCCCTCCAACCCTGTTCCACTCGTGAATAGTGCGTGAGAAGAATGATTGTCGGTAAGCCTCTGTATTGGCTCTAATTTCTCGAATTTTCTCGTCGTGGTCAATACCTGAGATGTATGTGGGGGGAAGTAATATGTTGTCTGACTCCTCCTGAAAAGTGCTGTCCCGAAATTTCAGTAGTAAATCTCTCCGTGATTCACAACGTCTCTCTTGTAATGTCTGCCGGCGAAGTTTATTTAGCATATCCGTAGCGTTCTCTCGCCAGCTACAAGATTCCGTGACGAAACGCACCGCTCTTCGTTGGGTCTGTATCAGGGATCCCAGATAGATGAACAATACTCAAGAATCGGGCGAAAAAGCTCCTTATAAGCCACTTCCTTCGTGGGTGACACACATTTCCTTAAGATTCTTCTGATGAATCTGGGTCTTGTGTCTGCTTTTCCTACTGTCTGCTCTGAATAGTTACACCTGGATATCTTACGGCAGGCTCTGTCTCCAGCTGTTTGTCATCAATAGTGTAGCTATGCAGTAGTGAACTTCTTTTCCTATGTGTGCGCAATATGTTATATTTATTTACGTTCAGGGTCAACTGCCAGAGTCTGCACCATTCATCAATTGTCTGTAGGTCGTTCTGCAAATTCCTACTATCTTCTGGCGTTGCTTCTTTGATACAGACAACTGCATCATAATACGAATAGCCTTAAAGAGCATCCTACGCTTTTTACTAGATCATTTAAATTTATTGTAAACAGCAACGGTCCTATCACACTTCCCTGTGGTACTCTGGATATTATCTATACGTCTGTCGATTTTGTCCGTCAAGAGCGACGTGTTGAGTTCTATCTGCAAGAAAGTCTTGAATCCGATCTCAGGTCTGCTCCAATACTCCGTAAGCTCATGTTTTTTTTTTCACTAAACGGCAATGCGGGACGGTATCAAATGCCTTACTGAAATCAACGAAGATGGCATCAACCTGAGCGCCGTTGTCCACTGCGCTGTGGATCTCGTAGAGGAACAGAGCTAGCTGAGTTTCGCAGGGTCTCTGTTTGCGGAATCCATGTTGATTTTTACAGAGGAGCTGTTCTTTTTCCAAGAACATCATAATTCTTGAGCATAAAACATGTTCCATAATTCTTCAACAGATTGACGTCAACGATATAGGTCTACAATTGTGTGGATCTGTCTTACGACCTTTCTTAGAAACGGGAATGGCCTGCGCGTTTTTCCAGTCGTTAGGTACCTTTCGTTGCTCAAGCGATCTACAATAAATTACTGCTAGATGGGGAGCAAGTTCTTTCGCATAGTGTTTATAGAATCTCTTCTGGTCCTGAAGCCTTTCCACTACTAAGCGATTGTACCTGCATTTCAATTCTGCGATCGGTTATCCCAATATCTGCCATTTCGACGTTCCCACGACGATTGGGGAAGAAAATCTCTACCGAAAAAAATAACCACAAGAGTCGATTTAGTTTTGCTTCATTTAGACACAATATTTTTACAGGAAGAATTTCTGAAAATTTATTTTTCTCGTGAACCTCTGTCAGCCGCTCTATGGGAACAGCTTCTTGTGTGGCGTAACTCGACGCTGAAAGACGCTGCCGACCGCTGCGGCGTGAATTGCGCCGCCAGACAGCTTTCTGTATTGTCAGGCCTTAAGTGGGTCTACGACCGCCGAAGGCTGCTAAGGTTGAGCCGTACTGTAGTTCTACCTTTAAGAATTTTTTTTTTTTCCTGCTTTAAAACTGTAGCTTGTTTTTGGTGTTTTAAATTATTCAAAAGATTTCAAACCCTTCCGGAACCGCCAGGCTTGTTAGTCCTCTGTCAAATAGTTTTGTCTAAAGTATTTGCATTGGAAAAGTAGAATATCTGTAAGGTCTTTCCTCAAACCTTCTTGTTTCTTAAAAGAAGAAGAAGAAAGCTATATTTTACAACTAAGCTTTGTCACAAGTTCCACCTTTTAAAAATTCCTTCTTTTATTGAAGGAAGTCACTGCCAATTGGCTTACATCAAAATACGTATTCTTACACCTTATGCTTGTTGCTTTGCAAGAATTTTCTGAATTTTTTACTCTATGTATTATTTGAATAAAAAGTAAATTGTAATATCATTGTTTCTCTGCAATAATCGAGGAAATTGGAATACTAAAGACCCATGTGGAGGGGGGAGGGGGGGGGGGAGGACAACAGGGCTGAAGCGGACTGCCTACCCTTTGTAGACGACATAGCAATAGTAAGTGAGACGGAAGAAGACGCAAAGACACAACTCGACACCTTAAGTAAGGTGGCGAGAAAGGTGGGGGCTGAGGATCGCCTACGACAAGACAAAGACATTCAATACCACTGCAGACCGGGAAACACCAGAAAGCACTGTGCAAATGGTGGATAAATTTAAATACCTGGGAGAATTTATAACAGGAAGGAACAGAAGCACGGAGGGAATAACAGGGAGGATAAAGAAGATGAGGTATGACGAGAGAGATATACAATAAATAGAATATATGCACAGAGGCAAAGATAAGCCACTACAATGCAACATTGAGGAATGCAGTATTATATTATGCTGAGACGATGACACTAGGAAAAAACTGGGCGGAGAAAGAAGAGAGGAAAATACTGAGAAAAATACTAGGTCCCAAAAGAGATGGAGAGAGATGGATGCGAAGACCTAGGGAAGAACTGTACCGGAACATGAGAACAATATCCGGGGAAATCAGACTCAAAGGGGCAGGTTTTGCTGGGTATGTAATTAGGATAAGTATGGATGGAATGACGAACAGAGTGTGGGAAACAACAGGGAGGACAAGGGGAAAGACAGGAACCAAGTGGTTTGTTGAACTTCGGAACGAATGGTTGGAATTGGGGATCGAGGTCGAAGGAAAGGAAAATTGGAGGAACAAATATACACCGACCAATATGCTGGAGATCAACGACAGAGAAGAATACAGGAATAGAATAGAATGTCGACAGTGGAGGCGACAGGAGAAAAGGACACTGAAGATTTCGGAAGAAGAGCGGTAGAGAAGAAGAGAGAGAACGATGAGGTTCTGGGAGAAGAAGAGGAAAATGCAATCCACGAAGGGGCTACCCGTGGTCCTACAGAGGCCGTAACGCAAGATGAAGACTGTTTTCTGCTATTATCATTATTGCTTGTTTCGATGGCTGGTAAATAAAGTTTGTGGTTGGCATCCTCTGTGAGCTTGGTCCTTTCACTCTCCCACAGCCCTGAGACCTGCTAGCAAAATAACAATTTTGCAACTGGTTTACTTACTAGACTTTACTAGACTATGAACAACAACAATCTAAGACCTGACAGCTGCTCAGATTGTCTCCTAAATCGTTTATATAGATAGGGAACAGCATAGGGCCTATAACACTATCTTTGGGAACACCAGGAATATCTTCCGTTTTACTCGATGACTTTCCGTCAGATACTGCGAACTGTGACGTCTCTGATAGGAAATCACGAATCCAGTTTCCGAAAGTACGCAATATGATTAGAAACAGATCATGTGGTACGGTGTCAAAAGTCTTCTGAAAATCTAGAAATCTTTAATACGGAATCGGTTTGAAATCCTTGTCGATAGCACTCCACACTTCGTGTGAGTAAAGAGAGAGTTCTGTTTCATAAGAACGATGTTTTCTAAATCCGTGTTGACTATGTGTCAATAATCCATCCTCTTCTAGGTAGCTCATAAAGTTCGAACCCAATTTAATTTTTTGCGTAAATTTTAGTGCATTCTTTGTGTGAGGCGACTTTCTGATGGAATATAAGCTGGATATTGTGTGGCAGCAGAACGTAGATTGCAACCAGCGATGTCTTGGGTTAGTGTTACTTTATTTGTGATACAATTATAAACTGATTAAAGATGGATAGGTACTGCAAGTGTTGTGTACAGATGCAGGAGGAATTGGCCATTGTCTGTAAACAGGTTGAGCTGCGTTGACCACGGTTGACAGGCTCCAGGCTGTCGCTCTGGGCTGCCGTGATGTTGGTGGACCTGACACGAATGCTTTGACACCTCTGCAGCTTACATCGCCATCTGGGATCCCTGATACTGCTGCTCCTCCCGCATCGCAGGGGCCGGTGAATGGCGAACGGTGGCGGGGTATAAAATCTCTGGGCAGAAGGTGAAAATGGGTACCAGCCGCACGGCTGTCACTTTATGCCTCAAAACAAAGTATGAGCTATATATGACCTTGCAGTATTATGCAGGCGAAAAATAGGTCAGAAACGTGTTTTATAATTGAAATAAATGGTTGTAGCTCCATTACAATTTGTATTGAGAAGCTTCTTTCGTTATTTCTTGATGAGACTACTTGTGGACACTGGTGTCCTTTTTCAGACCATCTGTATCATGAGTGTGACAATACAGGCGATAGAATATGTACAGAAACTGCAGTGCCGTTTTGCTCATCACTGTAAGAGCTGCTTTTATACATAGGCTATCGCCTGTATTGTCACACTCATGATACAGATGGTTTGAAAATGGACACGGGTGTCCGAAGCTAGTCACCCTCAAGAAATAAAGAAAGGAACAAGATACTCGAAAAATCATACAATAAGAGCAAAAGATCATCCAGCAAAATTTACTGAAATGAGCAATAAACACTGAGCCTTGCTGCAGCTCGCGTTGGTGCTGTGTAGGTTTCCGCCCTCGGTTGGAGGCCAGACCGTATCGTTTAATTGGCACGGTTGCAGTTGTTTCTCTTCTTCTCGTGTTGACTGGCGCCACTCCATTTCGCAAGCGTTGCCTGTCTGCTAGTGGCAGCAGCGATATGTAGTAACTGTTGCCCTACTTCGAGGCGACGTCCTTGTTTTTCTGGGTCGTGTGTGTGAATTCGGTTGGGGACTGACGAGGAAGCAGGTCCGCCCAGTGCGAGAACATGCCACGGCCGCTGGTGGCGTGCATAGACTGCCGGATCGAAGGGCTGTGGACACAAGGGTGCACGACCTCGTCGTAAACCGGATCCTGAAAGCTTAAAGATGAGAGCACCTGAATTCAAGTAGAGAAGCCTCCACCAGTGTGATATGTCGCGATTTTCCAGTGACTTGGGTTGTGTTGTTGCTCGTAGTGTAGCCAAGGTGAAGAGCAGGGAGTGGACTGTTTGGGGAAGGCGGATCTGATTAGCTTTCCTCGACTTCATATTTCTATTCACTGCTTTCAGTTTGTTACAAAAAAATGGCTCTGAGCACTATGGGGCTTAACTTGTGAAGTTATCAGTCCCCTAGAACTTAGAACTACTTAAACCTAATTAACCTAAGGACATCATTCACATCCATGCCCGAGGCAGGATTCGAACCTGTGACCGTAGCGGTCTCACGGTTCCTGACTGTAGCGTCTAGAACCGCTCGGCCACCCCGGCCGGCAGCTTGTTACGATTTGTTAAGTTCAACCGGCGGTATTTTTCCTGCCTGGTAGCCGCTAACGCCCCAGTTACCTGCCCTGGGGGTTGGTGTATGTAATGGCAGTGTACGTTTCCTCGCCTTACCGCTACTGTCCAATAAGGCGTTTAGTTTTAGACAGCTTTCTTGATTGTAGGCCGGTTGGTGATTTTTCTACTCTGGTGGTAGTGATTTCTTTCTCGTTCCGAGCGCTCTAAACACTGTATTCTGGGGACGTAGTGCAGGCCGCAGCTTCCGGCTTTGGCGTATTGTTCCATCGTTGTATTTGGTTTGTCGGACGTCAGGTAGCTTCAGCAAGTCATCATTAGTCATTCGTTGGACTGACACTAGTCTGTGTTAACATCTTGTGAAGTGAATACAACTCTTGGTGACCTATGTCATCGCTTGCGAAAGTGTTTGTTCTCAGAGGTCGATTCCTGGATCACCGTCTGTGACTGGTCCTTGTGTTTTATTATTGTATTATTTATTATAATACCTTGTAATGCCTAGTTAATAGTCCTGGTCGCCTTCTGAAATAAATCTAGCAATGTAAGGGTTGTCTTACAAGGTTTACCATCATTTTATTTCACCCGTTTGGTGATCAGTTGCTTGTTTTTTTTTTTTTAAATTAACCTTTGCTATTGTATTTGCTGTTTTACGGCAGGTTTCTAAATTTTTTAATGTAATTGCCGTTCCTGTCGTGTAAGGCCTTCAGCCATAATTGTGGTTACTTGCCTTAATATTCTAATTTGGTAGGGCATGTGGGCATACGGGGAAATAAACAAGCTGACAGAGCTGCCAAGGACGCCTGCAGGTTACCGGATGTGACACAATGTTCTATTCCTTTGCAAGGTGTCGTTTCTGTGCTGCGGCGGAAGTATATGCAATTGTGGGAGGAGGAAAGGCTGGCGGTGAGGGAAAATAAGCTGCGGTTGGTGAAACCCACCATCCAGCCGTGGTGTTCCTCCTGCCGGTCGCCTAGGCGTGACGAAGTGACCCTTACACGTCTTCGCATATGGCACTGTCCTCTTACGCATGCCTTCTTACTACGGCGAGAGGAACCCCCTCTGTGTGATACCTGTGGCGTACGAATCACTGTACGCCATATTTTAGTTGAGTGTGATTTATATCGTTTTGTCAGGGCGGAAGTTAATATTAGTGGGGATCTGCCCTCGATTTTAGCCGATGACGAGGCGAGTGTCAAGAAAGTTTTAAGGTACTGTGATGTTTCTGGGTTTCAGCCAAAAATTTTAGGTTGGAATTTGTAGTGTGATGCCGAGTGGGTTACCTCTCCTTTTTATTCTTGTAATAGGCCAGTTCCAAACATGTGTTATGTGTTTCATTTTAACCCCTTCCCCTCCGTTCTCTTGCAGTTCTCCTCATTATGTGGTGCTTTCTTCCTTGCTACTGTTGACGTGCAAACTGCCTCTGTAGACTTTCGCCTATAATTTTAATACTATTTCTGCACTTGCTGCATTTTAGTGACACTCGTCCGTTGTTGTTTCCGTTCGGGCGCTAAAGACTACACTGTTGAGCGCCCATAACACTATATCCATCCATCCATCCATCTAATCTGGTATTGGTATTTTTAGCAGTAAGCCTTAAAATCTTATTTACTGCCATGTCTGGCGTTTGATGCCTTCTGCTGTATTTGTGGCTACCGACCTGTAATATTTTGATATTTGTAAGTTGTAAATTGCAGCGAGTTCTTAAACATTCTTAATTTATTGCCATTCTTGGCGTATAAGGCCTTCAGCCGTGATAACAGTGGCTTGTTTTTAAAACATTATCTGTTGTATCTGTATTTTATGGTGATTGTTACGCACTGAAAACACTATTATTTTACACAGTTGTTCATTCTTTCATTAATAACGAGTGGTTTTTTTTATTTATTGTTGAGTCTGGAATTACTGGTTTAAAATAAATGTGTACAACTATAAAGGGCAACCAATACTAACTGACTACGGCCCTGGCTACAATTGTAGCCAAATCCTGCCTTCCCCTGACTACTAGACCTCAAACACATCACCCCAAACGCAACTCATGCTTAGCAAAAAAATTATATGAGCAAGATGATCATGCAGAACACAGGAACAAAACAACAGTTTGTGAGAAATATAGTATTTATGCCCAAATAATAAATACAGATGTATTTAATCCTCATTGTCATATACAAAACTGTCATATTGATGTAATATTTGTTAATGTTACATCTGTAAATTATTTTTGCCATAAATTCACTGCCCTAATTGTTTCACACCAAATACCAATTTATAGAAAAATCACATAAAAATCTGTTTGGAAGAGATATCAGTCAGATTTAGATACAGCACTTATGGTCTACAGTAATAAAGAGTATCTTCTGTCAAACTTAAAGAAGAATATTTGCACATTAACATATGAAACACTGGCAAATTTCCAATAACTAAAAACAGTGGACACCAGGAAAGTGGAATCAAGAGATTAATAAGGCACTGAAGGGAAACAGACGTTTACAACAATCTTCTACCAGAGAACGTTTTAAAATGAAATAAATTACAAACAGAAAAGAAACGAGGCGGAAAGTATTCCGTCATACTCATCGGTAAAACTTAGTTCATTTATAAGTAACATATAACATAGTCTACATGGTAGACAGGAATACGCGTACGACAGATTGTAACACTGAAGTAAAGAGGAGAAAGACACAGTTTATTTATATGAAGAAGTATGAGACACTCTCAAAAAAATTGAAAAATTGGACCGGACGACATGCTAAACTGTGTATTGCTGTTACATCTTTTGAATGTTCTGGAATCAAAAAAATCCTCAAAAAATTGATTTCAGTCAAATTCGTGCCATTTGTTAGGAAGAGGAATAAATTGATTGTAAGAGTTGTATAAAAATACTGGAATCATAAAAAGTGCAGATGTCACCTTGGACGAAGGCTTAAACGGATTCTACAAAGGTTGCTCGTAATTTTAATATGTATTTAGTAAGCAACAAATAATCGAGAAGTGCTGGCATTATGATTTCAAAATGAACATTGCTTTTTTTGAGTACACAAAAGCGATCAGTAGTGTTTTAAAATAGAAACAGTGTGAAACACTTTCTGACAAAAATTTTTCGTGCTATATCACACAAGGTACAAAACATATGTAGAATTAGATCCCATTTCAGTAGACAATAATACTGTTGAGGTTAACAAAACGATAAAAATCAACAAACACGCTACATCAGACTCCACTCTCTCTCCATAATTATTCACTTTATTCGTTGACAAAATGGTCTGAGAATGATAATCAGAGGTAACTACTTAGATTCAGCAACGTTCTCCAGAAGACTGTAAGTAGAAGGAAATAATTTATTTGAGGAGAACCGCGTTTTGATTTAGTATGTAGCATGCTGCTGACGTACTGCGTTGGAGAAACACAAATGAAATTCTACAAAACAATGTCTATACCAGCTCTGACACACAAGGGAGAGACAAGGCTGCTAAAATGCAAAGTTTAATTACATAACAAGCAGAAATAAAATCCTGTTAAGAGCTCCTTCGAGAGAGATCACACAAGAAATAATTTTTTTGGAAAAGAACCAGAGATTCATGCTGTAATGTTACGGTAAGGTTAGGGTATAACATCCACTGACGATGACTCCTTTAGAGACAGAGTATACGCTCAAAACCGGGAAGACTGGGAAAGGAAACTGGCCATGCCTCTTCAGGGAACTATTGTCTTAAAGGATTTAGGGAAATCACTAAAACCCACCATCCTCCAAAATATAGTCTAGTGTCTTACCACTGCAACACATGGTTAGTAATGAATATCTGAATAAATAGTTCAAACATGTGACGAGAAAGGAACGAAGGAAGGAAGGTAGGTTAGGGTTTAATGTCTCGTCGATATCGAGGTCATTACAGATCAATGAGAATCAATCAAGAATATGTACCAATATTCCATAATGAACTTTGACGCTACAGTGGAATATGTTTACCAAAATAAGCTGTACACTAAACTCCTTCAGACATATGCAGTGTGTGACGTTCCAGAAACAGGTGTAATTTTAAAATAAAGCCGACTAGGTGCCCCAACGCGTCAACAAAATTGTGATGACGACAATTTCCCGTTATTCTTTGCTGAAAATGTCTCGTGAAGGTTTGACGTGCAGAAAAGTCTTAGCGAGCTTGGATGTATATCACAGATACGCTTTTCAGTAGCTGTGCATCAGCAGATCTACTCGGTTTTGAATTTCACTCTAAATTCGGAGAGGAACTGAACAAGTCGCCGAGTAGAGAGGTACAGCAGGTAGGCTCCAATGGTGGTCACCAGAAGGACGAATGCGATGACGTCCAGCAGCAGACGCTGCCACCAGTGGAGATCGAGGGCAGCACTGCGCAAGTGCGGAGCCCCCTTGTGACGTATCACGTACTCTAGCCACCACACGGCGCGCTCTACAGAGTCTGCCTTGTGCTCGCGGAATATTGATGACAAAGTCCTCATGTTGTCCTTGTACCTAGAGAAACAAAAGCACAAAATCATACATTATAGCGTACTATTACTTGAGAAAAGGTAGAGAATGAGCAACACAAAAGTCCAGCTACTCACACAAAATATTAATATCAAATATTCTATCATATTGCATTATGTTAATGCAAAATCTATAGGTGTCATACAGATTACACTACTACCCATTAAAATTGCTACACCAAGAACAAATGCAGATGATAAACGGATATTCATTGGACAAATATTTTATACTACAACTGGCATGTGATTACATTTTCACGCAATTTGGGTGCATAGATCCTGAGAAATCAGTACCCAGAACAACCACCTCTGGCCGTAATAACGGCCTTGATACGCCTGGGCATTGAGTCAAACAGAGCTTGGACGGCGTGTACAGGTACAACTGCCCATGCAGCTTCAACACGATACCACAGTCCATCAAGATTAGTGAATGGCGTATTGTGACGAGCCAGTTGCTCGGCCACCATTGACCAGACGTTTTCAATTGGTGAGAGATCTGGAGAATGTGCTGGCCAGGGCAGCAGTCGAACATTTTCTGTATCCAGAAAGGCCCGTACAGGTCCTGCAACATGCGGTCGTGCATTATCCTGCTGAAATGTAGGATTTCGCAGGGATCGAATGAAGGGTAGAGCCACGGGTCGTAACATATCTGAAATGTAACGTCCATTGTTCAAAGTGCCGTCAATGCGAACAAGAGGTGACCGAGACGTGTAACCAATGGCACCCCATACCATCACGCAAGGTGATACGCCAGTATGGCGATGACGAATACACGCTTCCAATGTGCGTTCACCGCGATGTCGCCAAACACGAATGCGACCATCATGATGCTGTAAACATAACCTTGATTCATCCGACAAAATGACGTTTCGCCATTCGTGCACCCAGGTTCGTCGTTGAGTACACCATCGCAGGCGCTTCTGTCTGTAATGCAGCGTCAAGAGTAACCGCAGCCATGGTCTCCGAGTTGATAGTCCATGCTGCTGCAAACGTCGTCGAACTGTTCGTGCAGATGGTTGTTGTCTTGCGAACGTCCCAATCTGTTGACTCAGCGATCGAGACGTGGCTGCAAGATCCGTTACAGCCATGCGGATAAGATGCCTGTCACCTCGACTGCTAGTGATACGAAGCTGTTGGGATGCAGCACGGCGTTCCGTATTACCCTCCTGAACCCACCGGTTCCATATTCTGCCAACAGTGATTGTATCTCGACCGACGCGAGCAGCAATGTCGCGATACGATAAACCGCAGTCGCGATAGGCTACAATCCGACCTTTATCGAAGTCGGAAACGTGATGGTACGCATGTCTCCTCCTTACACTAGGCATCAGAACATCGTTTCACCAGGCAACGCCGGTCAACTGCTGTTTGTGTATGAGAAATCGGTTGGAAACTTTCCTCATGGCTGCACGTTGTAGGTGTCGCCTCCGGCGCCAGCCTTGTGTGAATGCTCTGAAAAGCTAATCATTTGCATATCACTGCATCTTCTTCTTGTTGGTTAAATTTTGCGTCTGTAGCACGTCATCTTCGTGTTGTAGCAATTTTAATGGCCAGTAGTGTATGTAAATGAAGGTCGAAAGGGGAGGATGGAAAGGATACAGAAGGAACTGATGACATCAGCTGCATCAGGACTTCATGCAGAATCAGCACGATGAGTGAAACTGTGTGCCAAGTGGAACCCGAACCTGGGATTGCCTGCTTATTAGGTAGCTGCGTTTCTCGCTACTCTCCTCGGTTGACACACACTCCCAACTATCACCACCTATCCTCATATCTTCACCTCTCGTCCATGTCCTCCATGCTCGCTAATTTTAAATTCTCAGAAGAATAGATACAGCACTTTCATACACCTGATTCTCCTCGATTGGTAATTAATCCACAACCTTCCAAGAGGATGCACTTTTGTGTTCAACCGCCAGTGGAACCTGAAATTAACAGTCATGGGGTCTCGGATGGGAACTGCGGATAGGCGACTCTGGGTGGGAGTGTGGGTCAGTCAGGGAGTGTACCGAAATAGTCTGCACATTTGTGCTAAACACTGTGTCCAGGTGGCGCAGCTGTTAATGCGACTGCCTAGTATGCTGGGGAACCTGGGTTCGAATCCCAGTCTGTCACTCATCGTTGCATTAAGTTCCGATGCAGTTGATATCATTAATTCCCTTCTTTTTCTTTGCTTTCCCCACCCTCCACCTTCAATTACAGTACTAAGTATTCTGCTTCAGGAATAGTATTCACTTTGTGTAGGCAGACAAGTAGTGATAAAAGTCATGGGATAGCTATGTGCACATATACAGATGACGTTAGTATAGCGCACACAAGCTGTAAACGGACAATATATTGACAGAGCAGCCATTTGTACTCGGGTGATTCTGGTGAAAATGTTTCCGACGTTATTATGGCACACGACGGGAATTAACAGACTTTGTATGCGGAACGATAGTTGGAGCTGGAAGCGTGGGACATTAAATTTTGGGAGTTAGGGAATTCAATATTCCGCGATCCACAGTGTCAAGGGTGTGCCGACAATGTGAGATTTAATGCATTACCTCTCACCAAGGACAACGCAGTGGCCGACGGCCTTCACGTATCGACCGAGCGCAGCGGCGTTTGCGTAGAGTTGCCGCGGCTAACAGACAATAACCACTTCGTGAAATAACCGCAGAAATCAATGTGGGACATACGAGGGGTGTATCCTTTAGGACAGTGCGGTGAAATATGGCGTTTGGCAGCAGACGACCGACTCGAGCGCCTTTGCTAACAGCACTACATCGCCAGTAGCTCCTCTCCTGGGCTCGTGACGATATGATTGGGTGCTAGACGACTGGAAAATCGTGATCTGGTCAGACGGGTCCCGATTTCAATTGGTAAGAGCTGATGGCAGGGTTCGGGTGTGGCGCATACCCCACGAAGCCACGGACCCAGGTTGTCAAAAAGGCAATGTGCAAGCTGGTGGTGGCTCCGAAATGGTGTAGGCTGTGTTTACGTCGAATGGGCTGGGTCCTCTGGTCCATCTGAAGCGATCATTGGCTGTATATGGCTGTGTTCAGCTACTTGGAGGCCAAAGGACGATCTAATTTTTTAAAGACAATATGCCAGTCACCGGACCACAATCGTTTCTTAATTGATTTGAAGACCATTGTGGTCAGTTCAAGCAAATGATTTGGCCACCGAGATCACCCTACATGAAACCAGTCGAACATTTATGGGACATAATCGAGAGTCAGATCGTGCACAAAATCCTGCACCAGCAACACTTTCGCAATCACAGATGGCTGCAGCGGAAGCATGGCTCAGTATTTGTTCACGGTACCATCAACAACTTGTTGAGTCAATAACACGTCGAGTTACTGCACTACACCGAGTAAAGGAGGTCGGGCAGAATGTTAGGTGATATCCCGTGTCTTTTGTCACCTCAGTGTTTATCTCACTAGCTGAAACGCTCAATTATAGCGGGTTGGTCAAGGTGCAACGGCCTTGCCGCAGTGGATACACCGGTCCCTGTGGGATCACCAAAGTTAAGCGCTGTCAGGCGTGACCGGCACTTGGATGGGTGACCACCCAGGTCGCCATGTGCTGTTGCCATTTTTCGGGATGCACTCAGCCTCAACATCTCAATTGAGGAGCTACACGACCAAATAGTAGCGGCTCCGGTCAAAGAAAACTATCATAACGACCGGGAGAGCGGTGTGCTGACCACACGCTCCTCCTGTCCGCATCCCTATTGAGGAAGACACGGCGGTCGGATGGTCCCGATGGGCCACTTGTGGCCTGAAGACGGAGTGTCGGTTGTCAAGGTAATGCAGCAAAATCACGTAAATTATGGCTTACTTGGGATCTTGCAGGGCAGTTCGTATGTCTCTCAGCAAGGTGTCCTTGGTGACGTCACTGTACTCCAGCCGTACGCCTATCCCGGCTTGCTGTATCTTGGCGGCGTTGTGCGCCTGGTCGGAGAAGAACGGGATGACGAGCAGCGGCACGGCGTGGTACGTGGCTTCGTTCAGACTCTGCAGGCCTCCTTGCATGATGAAAAGCCGCACGTTTGGATGGGCTGTAATAACAAAACAACAAAAACGTTACCAAAACATATTGCTTCAAATTCATCTCGTTTGTATTTGCTCACAGAAGACACTGGCATTGTTCCCCTGGAAACGGGTTTAAGCTGCGCTGATTTTTATCTGTTTGATTAGTTTTTCTCGTGTTGCTGGTGATTGTATCCCAGTGTCCAAAGAGTGTCATGGTATATCCCGAAATTATTCCACTGCTTATATTGATAAAATCGAAAGCTGTCAGTTCGTTGACAAACACTGAAGAATGTAGCACCCTACTTTTCGATATTTAGGTTGTTTAAAACGGGAGCTGGATCATACAGTTAATTTATGTTGATGTTAATATTCCTGGAGACGAAGAAAAATTTGAATTTCGCTTCACCCAAAGACGATTCTTAGGCACTTCACGTTGCTGGGTTGCTACTTTTTCGTGGTCCTTTTTCTGTTTTGTTTATTCCTTTAACCTTTTCCATTATCTTCATGGAATTTTAACATATGTGTCTAAGTAATGAACACTTTATAGTACCAGTAATTGCGAAATTACAAGATATGAGAAAAATAAATTCAGAGGTATATGGAATACACTTTATATTTTTAATTTGTAACGAACATTACGCACAATGGTAAACCACCGTGCTTGACCGTACGCTTGAGAGAACTATGCTTCATTTAATAATAACCAGAATGAAATATTCATTCTGCAGCAGAGTGTGCGGTGATATGAAACTTCATGTATGCCGGACCGAGACTCAAACTCGGGACCTTCGCCTCTCGCGGGCAAGTGCTCTACCATCTGAGCTAGCGAAGCATTACTCACCACTCGTCCTCACAGCTTCAATTCCGCCAGTACCTCGTCTCCTACTTTCTAAACATCACGGAAGCTCTCCTGCAACTTTTAGAACTAGCACTCCTGGAAGAAAGGATACTGCGGAGACATGGCTTAGCCACAGCCTGGGGGACGTTACCAGAATGAAATTTTCACTCTGCTGTGGAGTGTGCACTGATATGAAACTTCCTGGCAGGTTAAAACTGTGCCCCATGAACTTTTTTGTCTGGCGACAACTCAAAAATGTGGTGTACTAGAAGTTTCAAAACACAGAGGACAACATGAAAGGCCGTATTATCGTTGCGTGTGCTGAAATAACACCAGAAACACTGACAGAGGTGAGTCGATCTGTACTGGAGCGTGCACAGCGGTGTTGTCATATAAGTGGCGATCTCTTTGAACATACGTCGCACCGTTTCTGCTGTGAAAAATGTGACTGCATACCGGCGTACATTTTGTGTGTTTCTGAGAAGACGAATGTTTGTGGTACATTTATGAAAACGTTTGATCATGTGCAAAAGTTCAATTGTAACGTAACCATTAAAATTGTTCAGTAACGTGACTTGTACGTGCCACGTATCATTATGCATTTGATGTACAACTAGCATTTACCTCTCCGTTAGATCCTTGGTTAGTCATTATGTTTACTCTTACCGGTGATATCCGTATTTCCTAACCGTTTTGTCCATTCTAGTACTGTAGCAAGGATCAATAAAGCACGAACGAGTAAACACTTTTCTGTTTGTATGTGACAGGAGATTTGTATTGTTTCCAGTAAACAGTAATAAGTGCAGCGTATGGTGGATGGTAGTACGTCAATCATATCGCGATTGAGTGCTGGTAGGGTTGACGCTTGCGTCTCGGGATGTGCAATAGCGGCGCGTTTCGGGTCAGCTACGCTTTGCAATATCTCTCGATGTGAATAACGTATTGCGATGCAACCAACGCCATTGTTTTTGGGACTTTTCATGTCACTCATTGCGTAAGAAATAATACAGGGTGTCCATTTACAAAAACGTATGTTGAAAATAATAGTTGGTTACGTTTTAGACTATTTCACAATATTTACTTTCATGGGCCCCTGCCTTACATACCTGCGGAAGTCGTTTTTGAATATCTGTTGTTCCTCCACAGATATTTGTGCTGAAGCGTTTAAGTGGGGCCACCCTGTGTAAGCTCTGTCACACTCAACCCCTAAGTATGGAACTTTATATAAAAACCATAAGAAAAAAAATCTCCCTTACATTCAACAATTTTTTATATTTTAGGGACTATTTCCTTAAAATCCATGGTGGTGGTAAGTTCATATGGGACCAAACAGCTGAGGTCATCGGTACCTAGGCTTACACACTACTTAATCTAACTGAAAGTAACTCACGCTAAGGACAACACACACACCCATACGCGAGGGAGGACTCGAACCTCCGACGGGGAGAGCTGCGAGAACCGTGGCAACGCGCCTGAGACCGCGCAGCTAGCCCGCGCGGCTAAAAGCCATGTGTTTTTATTTCCCTATTAGTAAATAATTTTGTAGGTCATCTTATTTCTGCAGCCAAATGTGAGGCATGTTCTGCATATAAGAGACAGGGTAAAATAGTCTCTCACTATTCAAATACTTGCTTCAAACTGGACTTTACGTACTCGTATCGCCGAGATCCAAGTATCAGTAACAGTGTTGCATGACCACTATATCTCGTGCAGGTGTGTTGCTATTGTGACTTTCCTTTACCACTCGGAGGGTCAACCCTAACGCTGTTTGTAAACATACAAACAATTAGCATGAGTGCTACGCGCGGATAGAACGCCGCACTCGAATGGATTACAGTGTTTCAGCAGAAAGTAAAGCACCAGGAAGGACACATTAGAGACGTCTGTGGAACAATGGAGTGAACATCATCACGCAAACGAAGGACAGTCGCAGCAAGTGATCGGTTCTGCACCATCACGTTACGAGCAGAAGTGTTGTCAACGAGGAAAAGTGCTGAACAACTGCACTGAACTCAAAGTGATGTGGTGCGGTCACGGAATCGCTTCTAATTGACAGGTAGTGTTGAGGACTTACATCGCACAGGCTGCCCATGTTCGGTTCATGCTCAGGATGAAGGATATCTAAGACTTCTGAGTCAAAGCAGCCGTGGGCTGAGTGCTACAGACCTTCGCAGAGGCTTCAGGACGTCACACATCGCATCAGACTGTTAGAGGAGACGATTGGATTACGCAAATCTCCATTCCCGGCGACCATGGCCAGTTCCACGTTGTACAGCACTACACCACGGACTTCGTTATCGATAAGCAAGAAAACATGTCGAATGGACGCTCCAGGGTTGGCGATGGTTGTAGTTTATGGACGAAACTCGAATCTGTTTGTATCCTGATGGTCGCAGACCAATTTTAGGGAGGCAACTCGGTATTATAGTACGCCTCCAACACATGTACAACAAGCAGTGGTGAAGTGGTGGTCTAGGGTGGCATTCTATGGGGCCATCGTACACCTCACTTCTCTATGTGGGGCACCGTACACTTCTCGTGGTTGCTGACGGCAGTCCCGTTGCTCTAAGATACAGACACGAGATTCTGCCACCAATAGCGTGACGGTATTGCCCAGATTTTGGGTACAATTTCATCTTGATGAATGACAACTCGCGAGCTCACGGTGTTTTTCTCGTGAACACCCTCCTTCCGCACGTTAGAATCATCGGAATGGAGTAGCCTGCCTATTCCCCGGACAGGAACTCAATCGAACATGTGTAGGATCGATTGAAACGAACTAGGTTTGGAAGTCGACAACGACCACGTACTGTGCACGACTTAATGCATAGTCGCTATTAAACAGCGAGCCAATTTGGACCACGGCTGGCTTGATGATCCCATGGATGGTATACCATAACGGATTCAAGCCTGCATACGACCAAGGGGACGTTCCACCATGTACTAACGTTGCTCAGGGGAACTATAAAAGAAACCACGGTAAATTTCGATCTTACCGTTATATATACTGGTAGTGTGTGTGTGTGTGTGTGTGTGTGTGTGTGTGTGTGTGTGTGTGTGTGTGTGTGTGTGTGATCTGGAAACATTGCATATGAATTTATATACATGCCTCCAACGCAGTTTTTATTTTCTGTGCCATGAACTTCGAAATAAAGGGTGATGCAGAACTTTTGTTGATGTGTGTATAAGTTAAAAATTCTAGGTAGTGCAGTAACAGAAGTAGAATCGGCGAGTAAAGCTACGTGCCTAGGATGTCCTGCTGTGGCAGCCATTTGCTGACCAAGAGGTTGTCTGGCTGACCAGGAAGGGAGTCGTTCTCCCACTTCCAGAGGACCCTCTGAGGCAGCTCCCGGAATGCCTCGACGAACGCCTGTCGCTTCCAGTCTGGCATCGCGTTGCTGCGCACGTTGGAGCCCAGGCTGAAGTAGATCACGCCGTCTTCCGCCTCGTCCAGGAACTTCTTGATGTCCTGAGGACAGTATAATTACATACAAACTACTCTGGGGCGCATATAGCCAACCGATTCGGCTCATATTTTTAAGGTCGTTTGAGCACAGCCTAAAATGAAACACTGAGGTATTTTGGCTCAACATGCTCTTCCCCCCTCCCCCATTTTCGAGAAAATCACCGCTAAAATTCGCGACGCGCAGCCTAATCAGTATTGACAACGTCGATAGATAATTCAGAACTGAGCACTTTTCATCATTAGATATGGGATCCGCAAACTCATTTTTTCCTATCAATCAAGGAAAGAAACGTTTCTGACTGCCACTTATGTAACCAAAGTTAAGAGCTATTTTACGAAAGCTCCGCTGGCGTAGCGAACAAGGCGTCTGCCTATCGGAGCCGAAAACCTGTGTTCCCTGCTAGTTTCATTCCACACGTTTTTTTTATGTTTTCCGTTTAGAAACTGGTAGGTATAGGAGGATTAATAAGGTAACTAAATCATTAGGGAATAAGATAGACAAATAAATTTCTCAAGCAATTTGATAAGTAAAGAATTAAAATTTTAAATGTCATTTATATGAAACGGTTGCGAATAAGAGTGCTTCGACGACGAGCATTCCACACAATTTATCGCATAAGGGTGAAAAACAAACCCTTACCGCACTTGGTAGTATATGTAAAACAACGCTTCGTACTCAGCGCAGTATTCCATCACAGCGCCTAGAAAATTATTGCCTGAAGTTCTCCTGTGCTTGTAATGCACATATGGTTAATTTGGTTCTCTGTGCATAGAAGAGATCAATCGTTTAACCGACTCATTAAAAAATGTTTACGTCACTTTCTCCAGATCTGGTAAATGGACAAAATAAATTTACAAAACATACCTTAAGAACATTTTAAAATCATACGTCGCTGATAACAATATTGGATTCCTGAGGTGAACAAACTAATTCTGTCATGTATGACAGTATCTTTGTAAATAGCGAGGGTCAGCCGATTTTCACGGGGGAAGTAATACCAACAAACTACACACATGTGTGCCACCCAGGTGGTTTTTACTTTCATCGCCAGATTAAACACATTATTTCGAAGCTTCAGACTCGTAATCTTCTTCTGGAAACCAAGCGGGAATTGTACAACAGCACGGATGCAATACTGATTCACAGCATAACTCATAATGAACTTTCCGCACCGACTTTTCAGACAATGTTATCGTATGTGTGGTATGCATCAAAATTAATTCCCTGAAACAGATATTTTAAAATCCAAACCAAGTCTGTTTGCCGCCGCTCTTCGAAAGTAACGGTTTAACAGCGCGAAGATTGCATTAATTAGATGTTGTTGCTGTCGCGAACATATTTGCTTCGAATGTTGGTCTGACAAATGCTGCCCGTCCAGGTGTTCGAAAAAAACAAAGGACATGTAAGAGAGCGTGCGAAACAGTCGTTGTAAAGCGAAAGGCATTTAATTTTTAATTCTTTATTAGTCAAAGTCCTGTGAGAAATTTGTTTTATTACCTTGTTACTGTTTCTTATTGCCTTACTTACCTTATTAATCCTACTATTCCTAATAATTTCGAACAAAAAAATGCAAGTAAAAAAATGAACGCTCTCGGCAATTGAGCAAAAATTCAGTGCTCCTCAGCCAAATGCATGGTTGGTAAGCCACGGGCCTTTCGTTGCGGTATGGGTGCATACAGTAAGGCGACAAAAATCATAGGACACTACCTAATATCGTATTAGAACTCCTCTTGCCTGGGGTAATGCAGATACTCGTCGTGACATGGATTCAACAAATTGTGGGAAGTCCGATGCAGAAATACTGTGCCACGCTGCGTTTATGGCTATCTCATAATTGCATACGAGCTGACCTCTCGATTATGTCCCATAAATGTTCAACAGGTTTCATGTCGGGTTATCTGGGTGGCCAAATTGATTCGCTCGAATTGTTGAGAATGGTCTTCAAACCAATCGCGAACAATTGTGGCCTGGTGACATGGCGCACTGTTACTAAAATGATTGGCCTGCAAATGATATCCAGGTAGTTATTGATCGGTTCAGTTGGACCAGAGGACCCAGTTCATTCCATGTAAGCACAGCCCACACCATTTTGTAGTCACCACCAGCTTGCACAGTGCCTTGTTGACAAACTGTGTCAACGGCTTCATGGGGTCTGGGCCACACTCGAGCCCTACCATCAGCTCTTTGAAATCGGAAATCATCTGACCAGGTAATGGTTTTCCAGTTGTCTAGAGACCAACCGATATGATCACGAGCCCTGGAAAGCCACTGCAGCCGATGTCGCGCTGTTAGAAAAGACACTCAAGTCGGTCGGCTGCTACCGTAGCCCGTTAACGCCAAGTTTCGGCGCACTGTCCTAACAGATACATTCCTCGTAAGACCCACATTGATTTCTGCGGTTATTTCACCCAGCGTCGCTCATCTGTTAGCTCTGACAACGCTACGCAGACGTTGCTGCTCTCGGTCGTTAAGTGAAGGCAGTCAGCCATCGCGTAGTTCTTGGTGAGAGGCAATGCACACTCTTGAAACTGTGGATCTCGGAATACTGAATTTCCATATGGAATGTCCCATGCGTCTAGATCCAACCATCATTCCGCGTTCATAGTCTGTTAATTCCACAGTCACATCGGAATTAGTTTTTACACGAATCACCTGAGCACAAATGACTGGTTTGTCAAAGGGGGTTGGGTTGGGTTGTTTGGGGAAGGAGACCAGACAGCGAGGTCATCGGTCTCATCGGATTAGGGAAGGATGGGGAAGAAAGTCGGCCGTGCCCTTTCAAAAGAACCATCCCGGCATTTTCCTGGAGCGATGTAGGGAAATCACGGAAAACCTAAATCAGGATGGCCGGACGCGGGACTGAACCGTCGTCCTCCCGAATGTAAGTCTAGTGTCTAACCACTGAGCCACCTCGCTCGGTGTTTGTCAAAGCATTGTTCTTTAATACCTTTTGTACGCTATATTACCACCATCCGTGGGTCTGCAAATCGCTTTCCTATGACTTTTGTCACCTCAGCGTATGTGGCAGTCAAAAAATATATTTCCTAGATTTCTATGAAAAAATGCGAATGAGGACCCCATATGTGATGATGAAAGATACTCTGCTTTCAGTTACCGAACGAACCTGTCAGTTTTGACTGCTGTTTTCTCAAAACTGGCGGGTGGTGGTGAGGGGCGAGTTGAGCCAAAATATGTAGAGCCTTGGTTTTATTTTAGGTTTTACACAAGCGGCCTGGAAAATATGAGCCGATTCGTTTAGCCGTGTCTGAGGCCTTCCCTTGTAAGCCACCGGCGGGTGGTGGTGAGGGGCGAGTTGAGCCAAAATGTGTAGAGCCTTGGTTTTATTTTAGGTTTTACACAAGCGGCCTGGAAAATATGAGCCGAATCGTTTAGCCGTGTCTGAGGCCTTCCCTTGTAAGCCATTTATACTGGTGTACAGGGCTATTACAAATGATTGAAGCGATTTCATAAATTCACTGTAGCTCCATTCATTGACATAGGGTCACGACACACTACAGATACGTAGAAAAACTCATAAAGTTTTGTTCGGCTGAAGCCGCACTTCAGGTTTCTGCCGCCAGAGCGCTCGAGAGCGCAGTGAGACAAAATGGCGACAGGAGCCGAGAAAGCGTATTTAGTTCTTGAAATGCACTCACATCAGTCAGTCATAACAGTGCAACGACACTTCAGGACGAAGTTCAACAAAGATCCACCAACTGCTAACTCCATTCGGCGATGGTATGCGCAGTTTAAAGCTTCTGGATGCCTCTGTAAGGGGAAATCAACGGGTCGGCCTGCAGTGAGCGAAGAAACGGTTGAACGCGTGTGGGCAAGTTTCACGCGTAGCCCGCGGAAGTCGACGAATAAAGCAAGCAGGGAGCTAAACGTACCACAGCCGACGGTTTGGAAAATCTTACGGAAAAGGCTAAAGCAGAAGCCTTACCGTTTACAATTGCTACAAGCCCTGACACCCGATGACAAAGTCAAACGCTTTGAATTTTCGGCGCGGTTGCAACAGCTCATGGAAGAGGATGCGTTCAGTGCGAAACTTGTTTTCAGTGATGAGGCAACATTTTTTCTTAATGGTGAAGTGAACAGACACAATGTGCGAATCTGGGCGGTAGGGAATCCTCACGCATTCGTGCAGCAAATTCGCAATTCACCAAAAGTTAACGTGTTTTGTGCAATCGCACCGTTTAAAGTTTACGGCCCCTTTTTCTTCTGCGAAAAAAATGTTACAGGACACGTGTATCTGGACATGCTGGAAAATTGGCTCATGCCACAACTGGAGACCGACAGCGCCGACTTCATCTTTCAACAGAATGGTGCTCCACCGCACTTCCATCACGATGTTTGGCATTTCTTAAACAGGAGATTGGAAAACCGATGGATCGGTCGTGGCGGAGATCATGATCAGCAATTCATGTCATGGCCTCCACGCTCTCCCGACTTAACCCCATGCGATTTCTTTCTGTGGGGTTATGTGAAAGATTCAGTGTTTAAACCTCCTCTACCAAGAAACGTGCCAGAACTGCGAACTCGCATCAACGATACTTTCGAACTCATTGATGGGGACATGCTGCGCCGAGTGTGGGAGGAACTTGATTATCGGCTTGATGTCTGCCGAATCACTAAAGGGGCACATATCGAACATTTTTGAATGCCTAAAAAAACTTTTTGAGTTTTTGTATGTGTGTGCAAAGCATTGTGAAAATATCTCAAATAATAAAGTTATTGTAGAGCTGTGAAATCGCTTCAATCATTTGTAATAACGCTGTACTTACTACATGGGTCGCTCAATTCTCTTATTATCAGCATTACAATGTTATATGCTGACATTTCTCCCGATAATGGTAATACTGTTTCTCCTGATTTTGTTTTTCAGTCTCAATATTGCTGTATATAATAAGTAGAATTTGTAGGAGGAGACAAATCTACAGTAGCTGTACCTTGGGCAGCGGTTTCTGTTTTGTGGCGACATGAATCCCGGTGATCTCGATGATGTTGGGCAGGTGCGGACGAGGATATTCAAAGACGAAATGGTTGGCAGTTATGAGCAGACTGACGTTCCTGTCTGCTTCGTAGACAGATGGAGGCTCTGGTCCAAAGTATTTCCTCATGACTTCCTCTTGTAAAGGCATGGCCTGGTAGAACCACATGTACATCAGCCTCAGGTAGAAGTATGTGTTGTACAGCCGCTGCCAGAAGTCCATGCGGTCTGAGTAGCCTAGCCACATGTCCGGCATGTATGCCGGCTCCATGGGGCTTCCGAAGTTGTAGTAGACGGACGACGGAGCCGTGAGAGTCAGAAGCTTCGCCACAGGCGGCGAACCCATCTTGTGTATCAGCCCGTAGAATGAATGGTAGGCGAGTCCCTCCAGAATCGCAAGGTCAAACGTTTCGCCAGACCTGGAAGCAACAATACGGCAATTAATCTCCCAAAATCTGCACGTTGACCGTTTCGTGAGCGAAAACCGCGTCTATTCTCCAAAGAAAATGAGTTCTGGTGCCTTCTTTGGAATGCTTAGACGAAGAAAATATATCATTCTGTATTCCTGTCACTGCTACCTGGTTCTACACACGTTGTCACCCCTTGTTATTATTTGACACAATATAGTGTGTGGTATCAATCGAAGATCGTGGTGCCACCCTGTGTTAGCTAAGCGTACCGATACGACAGACATTAGCGATGTTGCACTGGAACCCACAACGACGAATGGGAGAGACCAAAGAAGACACGCCCTCTCTTTCGGAGCAGCAGTGCCCCCACAAAGAGGTCAATATAGAGCCGAGCGTGGAAGCCGTCTGTCTGGTTTGTGAACTTAACTGAAGCAGTCAGCATCATCGAGTAGGACCAAAGAGTTATTCAGGTCTCAGATGAAAATGTACTTTTGTAAATGATGAACGGTGTACTTCAAGACAAGGGATTGCTAATCAGTGCATCAAGTGATCCTTTAATAGTGAGTGACAACTGCAAATACTGTATTCTACGCACTCCTGTGGATGTAGACGTCAGAGTGCTCACATTGGCGTTTCAGCAAGGCAAACTAGCTCAGTAACAGATCATAAAAAACCAAAATAAAAAATTCCAAGCTACTCCGCCGATAGTATTCTCACTGTTCTCTGGCCGAAACGGCCTTCGATACATCTACATCTACATACATACTCCGCAATCCACCATGCGATGCGTGGTGGAGGGTACCTCGTACCACAACTAGCATCTTCTCTCCCTGTTCCACTCCCAAACAGAACGAGGGAAAAATGACTGCCTATATGCTTCTGTACGAGCCCTAATCTCTCTTATCTTACCTTTGTGGTCTTTCCGCGAAATATAAGTTGGCGGCAGAAAAATTGTACTCCAGTCAGCCTCAAATGCTGGTTCTCTAAATTTCCTCAGTAGCGATTCACGAAAAGAACGCCTCCTTTTCTCCAGAGACTCCCACCCGAGTTCCTGAAGCATTTCCGTAACACTCGCGTGATGATCAAACCTACCAGTAACAAATCTAGCAGCCCGCCTCTGAATTGCTTCTATGTCCTCCCTTAATCCGACCTGATAGTGATCCCAAACGCTCGAGCAGTACTCAAGAATAGGTCGTATTAGTGTTTTATAAGCGGTCTCCTTTACAGATGAACCACATCTTCCCAAAATTCTACCAATGAACCGAAGATGACTATCCGCCTTCCCCACAACTGCCATTACATGCTTGTCCCACTTCATATCGCTCTGCAATGTTACACCCAAATATTTAATCGACGTGACTGTGTCAAGCGCTACACCACTAATGGAGAAGTCAAAAATTACGGGATTCTTTTTCCTATTCATCTGCATTAATTTACATTTATCTATATTTAGAGTTAGCTGCCATTTTTTATACCAATCACAAATCCTGTTCAAGTCATCTTGTATCCTCCTATAAAACACAACATAGGAGGAAATTCGAAAGCTGATGAAGATGCGTATATAACTAGGTTATAACGAAATTCTGTATGATACTAGTATATTTCACAAAACAAAAGCGCTCATAAACTATGACTAGAAGACGCCAGAAACAAATATGCGAAAAGTTTAAGGCAGACAGCCGAGGACAACAGTAGTATGAAGATAACGAAACAAGTAGGGTACTTGCACTTGATAGATATTATCTTGCATCAGTCAGGAAGTCCGAAGGCACAGTTACGATCAACAGATAGACCGCACTACGAGTCTTTGAATGTTTCTTCGAAACTTTGAATATCTCAACATTTGCAACAGGAATGTCAGCAATAGATTACAAAGTAACGCGTCTGGTTCACGGTATATATGCAGAAATGTAAACATGGAAAGTTGTTCAAATCTAAAGTTGCTGGGTTTGACGAAACGTCTATATATGAAAGTGATACCCTATAACAGGAACATGGGCTTAATTTATGTGGCTGGCAATAAAGTGATTACAAAAAAATAAAAAGAATTATCAGCACCACTTATTTTGGAAATAATCTAACAAGTCTTTCAGATTAACATTAGTTATTAACCAGGACACATAAAAAATTGGTTTTAGAATTTGATGTAGCACAATGGGCTACTTTCAAAATAAAGCAGGCTGTAAAGACAATTACTTAGTTTCGATTACTTTTTTTTGTTTGAGTCACTGATTTCGAGACATTTATACTCGAGTTCCCCCAAATTTATATACTGTAAAAGAAGGAATCGACATTCAGCCAATCAAGCCAATCAAGGAACTTACTGTCGAGAAGTCGTAGACAAGATGAGTGCATTGCTCAGAATCTAATACTTGTACCCTTGTGAGTGACTTTTAAAGCAATGAAATCAGATTAAGAAGGATTTTTTTTCAAGATGTTACTGTCATTAACATCAGAAAAACTTTAGCAGAGAATGGATCAGCTCAACAGATCAGATAACTAATTATGGGCCTCAGGGATGATTTAACAACTGGGACGAAAGTGTAATTAATTTGGGGGAAGGGGTATATCTCTACGAACTGACGAAAATGAGAAAATTGGTTGCTTGATTCTTTCTGAAAGGAATAGTTTGAGGCTGTAAATTAATGAACTACAGGTATACGGCGTCACAAAACAGACTGAACATAACTGAATGCTTAATTTTTTGAGACCGTAAAATGTCAAGACGTCTGGAACAAACATTTATAGAACAGAGACCATAAACTGACTGATGTTAGAGATGACAACTCTCTGGGTAACCGAATAACAGTCTTATTAATGATCTGCTCAACGACGTAAATGACAAGTTACCTTAACACATACTGTTTCAGAATATTTCTGTGCTGTTTGCAATAACACGTAAAAGCTTTATGCAAAAGCTATATGCAGAACTGGTTGTCCGCCAACGGAGGGTATGAAGTGCGTTGTTGAGCTATATATATGGAAGGAAAATAATTGCTAAATAATTGCAGTTACCTCATAAACTTCTGCACCGAAGAATCGTTGAACTCCATGTCGGCTACTGCATGGGCTATGTAGCGTAGCATAGTAACAGACTGCGTTGGTGGCTGATGGTACGTCTTCAAAAAATCATACGCTTCTCGAACGTAGTTATAAGACACTGATAGGTCAATCTCCGTATAGTTTTCGTGAGATATCTGAAACAAGAAAGAAATTCAGGTTTCAAATAGTTCCCTCTCGCTGCAAAAACATTTTGAAAGACATAGAGATGTTAATCATTTTTAAGAACAAAAGAATTATGGTAGATTTCAGAACTCAGGGCGTGCACACAGAATATTCTTATCCTAGAAGAGTGTAGTCAGAGAGATCTGCAATATCTGTTTACGAACTTTGCGTACGCCGTTGTTCAAGAGTTCCCGAATTCTCGCTCTGCCATCCCTATATATGTAATACCTCTTCTGATTTGTGTTTAATAGCATGGAATTATTCAAAAGGAACTGCAGTATCCACTCATAGAAAACCTCGATGGAGAACCTGTTGTACAGAAACGCGTGCCTCATTCAGCATATTTCATTTTTGACAGGATCCCAGCTAAACTGATAAATGGTAGTAATACGCCCCATATTTATGGGCACGTTCCTCTCTTTCTGTACTGTAGTCTATTGCAGTATTTTAGAGCCTTACAATGTAGAAAGTAGTTTGCTTCATATATGGTGTAGTAAATCTTTTTTTAGACTTTTATAAATTTTTTGTAGTAACTTCATGGGAGAAGTAAAACACTTAAATGAAGAAATGTGTTACTCAGTTACTAATAACCTTATTTTGGTATTCACTGAAATTAGCATGATCAAGGGCTGGTATTAGACAAGATGACTCTTTTACCCCGATTCTTTTTAATATTTAGCAAAGAAATTCGTCAAACTGCAGTGCAGAGTTTTATTGTTTTATTTTATTTTCTGCTATCGGTTTCGGCAATTCAATATGCCATTCTCAGGTCTCAAGTGCACCTCTCAAAAATTATCGATATTGACATTCTAGGTCTATCTGTTTCTGGATGTCGTGAAATCTCAAGTGCTTCCGTCTATGACTAGACTGCAAGTGACAAGTCCGGATTTCCAGTGGTCCGGAGTCTTGCGGTTCCCCCGGAGGGCGATTCGGTGTTGCAGCTGACGGCGGACTGCGACGCATCTTCTTGAATTCACCGTAGTAAGCCCCTGATTGTGGAACAGCTGCAGCTCTCGGTGCCTGTCCCAGAAGCTTACTCGGTGAAAATTACCCTCTGTCGTTTGTGGGTGGGCTTAATTTGGCTGTCCGACGCATAATACTCCACTCACTATCTTCAGTGACGTGTCTATTTTTAATAAACAAATTCGTGCGCGTCGAGGCCTCTAGCCGAGCATCTGACGCCTCTTGGTGGCTGCCGGCTTGACAGCCGACAGGCTGGCCCCTACTAGGTCCGGGACCCGCCTGGCAGATCTGTTATGCAGGTGGCTGGTATGCGTAGGGTCTCGAACAGACTGTATCAGTAACATCAAAACATTTAAAAAAAAAAAGATTGCGCTTGTACTGGGCACACACGGCGCAAACGGTTTCTCTGAGAAGCTGCCTTGTCAGTTAGACCTCGCCAAAGTCTTGACTCGGCCGTCGACGGCCCAGAGTTGGTTGTCGGGGCCGTCGCTTTGTGGCGACGTGTGTCTTGGACTGTTGTCTTGCCTTTCACCTCTGCGACGGGGCAGTGCGTAGTGTATGAATGACAACTGTTGACGGTCAAATGGCCATTTTCTTCACTGCAGGCCGAGAGCAATAGCTCCGAGGAGCGCCGGCGGAATCGGCGCGTTCACTTTTCAGATAGCAGCATTATGAGGCATGTGAAGTTTTTCATGGGGCCGTATTAAAGAGGCGGCAACCAGAGAATCAGATTTTAACCAAATTAAAACTGTGTGCCGGATCGAGACTCGAACTCGGGACTTTTGCCAGGGCAAGTGCTCTACCATCTGAGCTACCCAAGCACGACTCACGCCCCGTCCTCACAGCTTTACTTCTGCCAGTACCTCGTCTCCTACCTTCCAAACTTTACAGAAGCTCTCCTGCGAACCTTGCAGAACTAACACTCCTGAAAGAAAGGATATTGCGCACACTCCGCTGCAGAGTGAAAATCTCATTCTGGAAACATCCCCGAGGCTGTGGCTAAGCCATGTCTCCGCAATATCCTTTCTTTCGGCAGTGGTAGTTCTGCAAGTTTTGCAGGAGAGCTTCTGTAAATTTTGAAGGTAGGAGACGAGGTACTGGCAGAAGTAAAGCTGTGAGGACGGGGCGTGAGTCGTGCTTGGGTATCTCAGATGGTAGAGCACTTGCCCAGGCAAAGGTCCTGAGTTCGAGTCTCGATCCGGCACACAGTTTTAATCTGCCAGGAAGTTTCATATCAGCGCACACTCCGCTGCAGAGTGAAAATTTCATTCTGAGATCTTAACCTGATTGTGGGGGCACAACGAGAATGGCTCATTCGCAGCAGAGTTAAAATTCAAACCATCATTGGAATCTGACTGCAAAAGCAGCATCAGGAGAGGGAAGGAAATTAAGTTGAACACTCCTGAGAATAAGTATTGGACTGGAATGAAACCCGACAAAGACTGGAACTGCATGCAGAACAACATCGAGTGGACTGAAGTTATAAGGGCAAATGGGGACGGACTCCTAAGTCTTTAAATAAAGTTCCAACAAGAAGTCTCTCGAAAGTATCACCACCAACCATCACTCTTACTTCAGTGTCTCCACCGAAAGAGTCCCCCGAATGTCATCACCGAATCTCATCACTCTACCGAAAATTTGTCTCTCCACTCTCCAGCACACTGGTTCTCATCCATGTCTGCCCACTATAGAGCTTCAAGAATACTAGAATTCTTTCGTCACATTCTGTCATTTGCCGACTATACGTCAGTGGCAACCAGTAGACGATTCTACCTTGATGCTACTCTTCCTTTTGATCCCTTGTTATAGAACACCAACTTTCCATTAATGTTAAAATGTCAGCTCAACCACTCATTTACAGTGTAAAAACACTACGCGTTTCGAAGACTTCGTCATCTGACTACTGTACAAGGATCTCTCAAAGCTACCAGCATAAAATTTAACAAAAACAATAAAAATAAAATAGCGTGGCTACTTTCCCTGCAGTCGTGTCTTCTCAAGATGTACATCGGAATCACCGTCAACCGATAAAACAGACGATACTGGATTAGTGTTCGTTGTCCTGCTCCCACCTCTCGCTCCATGAGGGGGCGTAATGCAACCAGGCACTTCGTCGAACATGATCGTTTCGTTGCTCCAGGTGTTATGGTGTGGGGAGACCAAATCAGTGAAAAAGGGACGCTCAACAGGCAACGTTTCATGGCTGCATTCGACCCTAAATTCACTCTTATGAATTAAAATAAGCGACAGCATCGTACTATGGAACTACACAGTTCAGGAGCTCTTGGAACGAGAGGATATTCGGAGAATATACTGGCCTGTGCATTGCCCCCCCCCTCCCCCCCCCCCCCGACTAAAAATCCCGTCGACCACATGTGGGCTCCAATACTTCTATTTGTCAGCTGTTGGAGGGTTGGAACTCCGTACCACAAGGTCTCCTTGCCAACCTCGTGACAAGCTTCGGCGCACGTCGCACAGCATGCTCTGCCGTCTGCGGTGATCACTCACCCTATTAAGAACCATGATGTCCCTACTTTTGTAATGTCCAGCGGACCATCAGAAATCGCGGTAC